>NW_024379952.1:0-1742 GCF_016835505.1 Polypterus senegalus
GACAAGTATCACTCTAAATCAGTAGTTCCCAAACTCAGTCCTGGGGACCCCCCAATGGCTGCAGGTTTTTGTTTCAACCAGATTCATAATTAGTGATAATGTTTGATAATAGTTCATCTCATTTATTAGCTGGTATTTTTCTCTCTTTTCATATTTTGCATTCCAAAAAGCCCAACAGTATTGTTGTGACATTTGCAAAACATTATGAAATATTTATATTTTTGCTGTAGCTTCAAATATTTAACTCTGTTTTGTTGTTTGAGCTTTTCTGTGTGGTATGGTCCCTTCATTGTATCCTAGTAATAACAAACTAACAATCGGTAGAGCAGAGATCCAGACAAATAGCACACTGAACAATGAAAAGCTGCAACTACTTCAACGTTGGACTCACCAATTAGAAAATAATGGATTCAAAAACCAGAACAAGTAGAATGCAGAATGAAAATACTGTTTAAACATAAAACAAAACCTACATCATGCCCATATAACTTACATTTTAATAAAAATTTACTTAAGTTAGTTTTGTAATTTCTACATTGAGCACAAAATACAGAAGCTGGGAAATGACAGCTCATTTAATTAGGCCAGGAGTCCAATGGAAAACAAAAGCTGGTTGGAACAAAAACCTGCAGCCACAGTTGGTCCCAGGACTAAGTTGGAAACCATTGCTCTAAATAAATTCATTTGAATAGGTTAGCTGAATAGATTTAACTCAAATTAATGCTTATGTTGCAAATTATCATTTGTAGCTTTAGACTTCCAGAAATATAATTAGTTAATTAAAATATTTAATACCTTTATTAATACGCATATGTTTAGTTTTCAGAATCAATGAAATGTTTATTTAAAAAAAAAATTAAGCAAAGACACAATTTTGAATATAGAAATATTTTAAGAGTATTCAGTCATATATGATTTTTAACAACAAATATGGTGAGTTGAGGAGAAGTACCAAAGTTGGTGGTCTCATGTACTTATTTCCACCTGCCGTCCAGCTCTGTTCAGCTCCTCCTCTAGTGCCTTCAAGTTCCTCTTCTCATCCTCACTGATGCCAGTGTTACTGATCCTGTGGACACGACAGAAGTGTTACTTTTAAAGAGAGTTTGGGCCAATTAGTCTGTGTTTACGAAGTGCACTTTACAAAGCGGAACATTACAAAAACAAAAAAAAAAAAAAACCAAATGAAAATCTGTGATCATTCAATAAGTGATAAAGTACAGTAAAATAAAGCAAAATCAACATATTGTAAGTAAATATGAAATAATGGGGCTGAGGGAGTGGATGTACAATACAGATGAGACAGAAGAGTCATACATATATAATATATACATACATACATATATATATATGTCCATATATTCAATCTCTTTTCACTGTTCCGTTATTTCACAGAATTATAATTTCTGTTTTGTTAGCGCTAATGCAATCTTTACTATCACTTTTTTAAGACTCGCACCATTTTTGATCCTCTTTACGACGTTCTACTTTGTCTTTCATTTCCGACCCCGCTTGGAGCTGAGATCACAGGAACTATGCCTGACAATAACATTAACATGAATGAGAAGTGTATGGGCCGTGGCCGCGGTTGTAAACGTTTGAGAGGAAGGCAGAACTTGGCACAAAGTCTTGTCTTATGGGACCTGAAATTAGCTCTCGCATGAGTTGAAATTATATCCGAGAAAGTCTCGTCACAGGATTTCCTTTTATATATATATATATATATATATATATAGTAGCATGAG
>NW_024379953.1:0-11732 GCF_016835505.1 Polypterus senegalus
GTAAAAACAGAAATAAATAATATAGATATAGTTTATCAAAATGTAAACAGAAATTGTGGCTATAACATTAAATTGTAAACAGAAATAAATAGTATATGCCTAGCCTACATCTTGTATGAATGTGGACAGTCTTCAAAAACAAAGCATTCTGCGGTGATATGATATACAAAATAAAATCTATAACATAAAATTACAGCAGTATACAGGACACTTCCTGAAAGTGCACAACATTACAAAGACAAATTTACAAATTTCAAATTAGTCAATGTTCAGCATTTGAGACTTTTGAATATTAACATCAGTTGAACAACATGATCAGGTTTGGGAGTGGATCTTTTTGCAGTGACCTCATCTCTGGTTGTGGGGAAAACCTGCTCTACATATACTACTATTGTGCAAAATACAAAATAAGAACTACACAAAATAAAACCTTTAACATCAGCAAAAAAAGAAAAGAAAAGGCAATCCCTTAAAGCGAGGATCCAGAGCAGAGGCTGTATCTAATCTGCCTCACTGGTGTACCTGTTCATGAGATCAGTTATGGCAGCATTCTTGATCTCGTGAAACATGGTTGAGTCTCTGATGGTGTTTGTCATGTTTTGGAGAAGATGTGTGATGAGAGGAGCAATAAGAGAGAGACGGATTACACTCTTCAGATATCAGCATGGTCGCATCCTTCATTGGCTTTAATTGAAACATCAGTAAACAGTTTTTGATTTTTTAAGCTCAGACATATCTGGTTCACTTTCAAAAGGTGGCTAGCTGTAGTGCTGCGATGGAAGAATGTCGATATACGTCAGATTCTTCCCAGAAGTCTGGCAAGTGTGGCCACTTTAAGTGCCCACTGAGAGGCAAAGCATCTTATATACTGGAATTTTCCCATTTGAGCTGCAACAAACATGTTTGAAGCATTGTTCGTCACGAGCACTACATCTTTATCTGTTAGCTGCCATTCTTCCACAACATGGGACAGTAGCTCCAGCAGATGCACGCCTGTGTGAGACTCAAACACAGCTCTCATCTGCAGCAACATGGGACATAATCTGCCAGTCCTCGCTAATGTAATGTGCTGTAATTGTAACATAAGACTCTGTTGCCACTGAAGTCCATAAATCATGTTATTGCTGCCTGACTAGCTTTGCTCATTGACGCTGTTATCTGGGCTCTCGTTTCATGGTAAAGAGCCGGTATAACCTTTTCTGTAAAGTGGCTGCGCGACAAGACCTTGTACCGTGGCTCCAGCGTCTTTATCAGGTGCTGAAACCCGGCATTGTCCACAACAGAATATGGCCGTAAATCTTTCGCTATGTAGGCTGCCACAGTCTGGATTATTTTCTTCCCTTTCTCAGAGTTGGGCGGTATTGTGGACAGAGTCGTGTAAATTCTTGACTGTGCTGGGTTTTGGATTTCTCTGGACGGTGTTGTTGTTAGCATCAGGGTGGAAATGGCTAACGTGATTTCTTAAGTTGGTAGTGACAGGCTTTACACACTGCATACGACTTGTCCAATTCATGCTTGCCAATCTGTTCATAAAATCCAAAATGAGTCCAGATATCAGCTTTTAAATTATTTGGAGCGTTTTTAATCTCTCAGCCTCCTTCCGCCATGTTCTACCAGCGCGTATACAGCAAGTGACGTCAGTGAGATGAGTTACTTCTACATGGAGCAGCGCTGTACTCAGATCAGGCAGCCACAGTCACTACTGGGACTACTTTTTAACTAGAATTTTTATGCCGCAGATAGAAAATCACCAAGCAATGTCATTATGAGATAATCGTAATGTTCTGACAATGCATTGATGCAGAATCGTCCACATCTGCATCACAATGCATCGATTATGTGATTAATTTCAATACCTCTATTAGAAATAAACTTGATCCATTAGGCTTAAAAGTTAAGACAGTGGTAAAGAATTTAGGGGTAATTATTAACTCTGACCTAAATTTTAAATCACATATTTACATATTTATGAGATTACTAGGACACCATTTTTTTCACTTAAGAAATATAGCAAAAGATAGATCCCTTATAACTTTGCAAGGTGCTGAAAAATTAGTTCGCACTTTTGTTTTTAGTCGACTAGATTACTGTAACGCACTCCTCTCAGGATTACCGAAAAAAGACACCAAGCGATTGTAACTAGTGCTGAATACAGCTGCCAGAAACTAGAAAAGCTAATTTGAGCACATCTCTCCAATTATGATGTCAATACATTGATTACCAATGCTATTTAGAACTGACTTTAAAATACTGGTTATGGTTTACAAAGCCTTAAATAATCTCGCTCCATCCTATATTTTAGAGTGCCTTTCACCTTAAATGTCAAATCGTAACCTTAGTGTCAGCTTATAATTTCAAGAGCTAAATTTAAAAGAAGTGGTGAGGCAGCCTTCTGCTGTTATGCACCTAAAATCTGGAATATCTTACCGATATAAATTCACCAGGCTAGTATGGTGGAGCACTTTAAAAAACTGCTAAAAACCCGTTATTTTAACATGGCTTTCTTATAGCTACATTTCAGTGTAACCTTGATATTCTGTTCATGCATTTACTTACCATTTTAATCGTGGCTCTACAATCTATACTAACCCCTACTGTTCTTTTTCCAGTGTTTTGTGGTTGCAATCTGCACACCACCACCTGATCCAGTCTCTACATTGATGAATTGAAGGCCAGATGTCCATATGACCATCATCATATAATTCTTCCACGTGAAGCCTGAAAGCCATAAGGATTGATTTAGACCATTTATATTAGAATACCGAGTGGGGACTGGGCAGTCTCATGGTCTCGGAACCACTGCAGATTTTGTTTTTTTTTCTTTGTTATTTATTATTGCCTAATCTTATTTTTACATTTTTATTTTTTATAAACTTTTCTTTCTTCATCTTGTAAAGCACTTTGAGCTACATCATTTATTGTTTTTGTTGTGTTGTAGGCTGGATCAAGAACCGAAGATAAAGTAAATATCTGAGAGATGAAGGAAAAAGGCCTTAAATACAAAGAATAGTCTAAGGATAGGGAGTGATTAGAAAACAAGAAGTCAAACACAATAATATATAGCAAAACCTAAATGGAGGTCACAAGTTGTGCAGGAAATACTATTGCAAAGAAGGTCTGGAGAGAAGGAAGTGACAGGATAGCCAGTATTTTTGAAGTATCTGCAAATGCTTTATCAGTGCATGTTCCCAACCTCTTCTCTCTCCATTACTATTGCTACTTATTTTCGTACATTTGGTTACAGTAACAGCACACATTTTTTATAATAGGCCTATTAATGCATTCAGTAATCCAGTATACAGTGTCACAAACATCGCACTAAGACACCAGGAAGGTTTGGGGCAGCCACCCATATGTTATGTTCTGGATGCAAAAAGTGTTGAAAAACAACAGATATTTACAGAGTGGAGTCCACAGCTGAACTGATGTGGAGGTAAGATGGCGGCTTTAAAGGGCAGTGGAGGAAGTGACGTCATTGAGACCGGACCTGGAAGTGATGTCATCAGGACCAGAAATGGCAGCAGCACCAGAACTAAAAAAGTCACTTCTTCGGGGAACAGAAGTGACATCATCAGAGGCGCCGGAACTGGGTGGGATTTCATGAGAATGGTCTGCAAGGGATTGAGAAAGACAGTTAGTGCACCTTGTCGCCCCCTGGTCTGGTATGGGATTACTATTATTCAGGCCCTATAGCTGTCTCCTATTCTCATGTGTGACAACAGTAATGTGCACTTTTTTTTCTCTTTTATTTTATTCTTAGTTTTTGTTTCCAATGCAATGTATTGTATTACAAGAGACTACTGTAAAATAAAAAAATGGTGCCTTTTGTGTAAATGATATGTCATGTGAAATCCTTTTACAGTTCTGTGTTTTCATATGGTATAGAGCAGGCATCACCAAATGGCGGACCTCGGTCCAGATCCGGACCGAGTGTTGGTTCTGTCCGGACCCGTGACCAGTCTGGTAAATTCACGACATTATATAATTTTCATGGAGCATTATTTTGGACGGTCGTGGCTATTGATAGCAGGCGCTGCTACTCCAGTTAATACGACAATAGCTTCACTCAGTTGAGCCAATAAAATCGTTAGTTTACAACAGCAGAGAGGAAGAGGGTTAAGTTAAGAGACAACATGGCTTGCTCCAAAAGGCGGAAAGTAGATGATGAAAATCGTTGTTTTAAAGATGAATGGACGGAGAAATATATGTTCATTCTTCCGGCGAACAGTTCAAAACCGGTGTGCCTCATATGCTCCAAAAACGTGGCATTAATTAAAAGCGGCAACATGAAGCGCCACTACGAAACAAAGCACAGCTCTTTTGAGCAAAGTTATCCCCTGACGTCCGAGCTGAGGGCACGCAAAATAACCGAACCGATGACTTGATGACAGCTGTTCGCTCTTTCAAGAGGAAGCTGGACATTTTTAAAGAAGATCTTGAAGGGTAATGTGAACACTTCCCAAAACTGCAGGAACAGAATCAGGGTGAGAGAAATTTTTCTCCCTATGTGGACTTCATTAACAAGCTGATTGGAAATTTCAGTAACAGGTTCAACAGCTTCTGCCTTGGAGAACAGCTCCTCCTGCTAATCCAGAATCCTTTCCTCATCAGAGAAGTCAGAGGATTTTCGAAGGAGGCGACTCAGATATTCAAGTGGGCACATGCAGGATCTTTACAGCTTGAGCTCATTGATCTGCAAAGAAATGCTGCATTAAGAGAGCATTTTGAGACAACTGACCCTGCTACTTTCTGGTTACAGACTGTTTCTGAGAGTGTTCCCTGGTCTAACCAAAGTAGCACTGCACACCTTGACTATGGTTGGATCAACTTACAGCTGTGAGTCAGATTTTTTCACTATGAACATTATCAAAAACAAGTACCGTTCTAGGCTTAACAATGAACACCTACATATCTGTATGAGAATGGCACTAACTCCATTCCAACCAAGATTTAAATTACTGGCAGGGCAGCCACATGCCCATTTCTCTCCTTTAGAAAAGTAAAAAAAAGAAGAATTAAAAGAGAAAAGTTCAAAGCTGTGTTTGCATTTCGCCCCCTAAAAAGCCACTTGTTGAAGATGTGGATTTTTTTTTCTTGAAAAGTAAGCCCTCAATTGTTTTTAGGCTGGGATCTCCTTATTTTAAGAACAAAGAAGAGAAAATGTTAAGTCAATGCTATGTTTGCACTTTTTAGTTATTGTTTTCTGAGTTGACGTTTTTACTTGAAGTGTAGGCCTTCAATTCTTCAGGTTGGGACCTCTTTAATTTAAGAGAAAAGGAGTTATTCCACTCTGTTTGCACTTTTTAAAATTTATTTTATTATGTTTCTGTTCTTTAATCTAAAATAAAGGCCTTGAATTGATTTGCTATAAGGGGAAGGCTACAAGACACAAGATGGAGTTTGGTTCGGACCTTCTACTTGGACGAAATTTAATAACTGGACCTCAGTGACTTTTAATTGAATACCCCTGGTATAGAGCAATGGGACCTTGTAGTGTTTACAGTTTGTTGGTATTTAGTTTTGTGCACAATAGCATTCAGTTAGCCACAGCAAACTAATAGTTCACTTATTACTATTAGGGAGAAATTATTGATACTACTTTAATTGCTCAGGTTATATCAATGGAACACTTTGATATTAATAATTATATAATAAAACTGACACTGGCTGCTTGTAATGACCCAACAGGACAGAGTGAAAAGAAGACAACCAATAAAGAGCTTTAGTGTTATAGCATGATGCTAAAGATGTGAAAGTCTTATAAAACAGATGGAAGTTCAACTTGATGCACTTCTCTGGACTTCCTGACTGCTGCCACTGCCCTTACACAATGATTTAGTCTTTTCTACTGACTTGATTGCTCTATGTGGATAGAAGATGCATTTACATTTCCACTCATGTTAAATGTGGTCACTATCTGTTACTGACCAACTCCAATGTGGTCAAGTATTAACTAATCATGGTTTATATTAATCCAGATGTATTTGCATGGACTCACTCAGAAAACAACCAATAGGAATGTAAACTATTGTATGTTCGTATTTAGTCAATGTCACACTGTACCCCCACACACACCTGTCCCCACCAACAAGAAAAAACTATTAACAGAATGAAAGTTAAACATACAAAATAAATTTAAATTAAGCAGTTTAACAACAATGAAAATTAATAATTTTGCAACAGTAAGGTTGCACCAGTAATCAGCCAAAAGGTTGGACTTATGTACACCATTGTGATACCATATTTAGAGAGCTGCATTATCCACCAGCAATCCAAAAGACTTTAATCCAGGGTTTTGTCTCCAGGTTTTGATGATGCACACATGTTTTGCACATTTTTATTGAATTAAATTGATCTGCCATTCTAAGGAGAATATAATAAAAGTGACCTTATGAAGTTTTTAACAGATTGTTCACTGAAATTGTTATACTGAAAGTAATTTGTCAGATTACAGTACTCTCATAATTATTAATCTATAAGAAATATTTTAGCCTTGATCTCCTGAGTTAATTCTACTTTCCAGCCCCAAACTGTGTGTATTTGGCACTTCTTTAAATGCATCTTATGTTATTATATTTTTATGTTCTTTTGTGTTTTCACAGCAGGATCACCAATAAATTAACATTACCTTGATTTCATATTCTAGCTTCTGAAGAGTGAGATATTTCCATTATAGATATATGTTTCACAAAGATAGACTAGATTTTCAGTCTGTAAATATTTCTAATTTATCAGTTTGTTGTAAAATACGAGTCCTTTTATTGCGTGCATGCTATATTATTAGATTCTGTGGAAGCATCTGTCATTATCAGTATGAATATGCTGCATGTCTCCATTGAGTATTTTTATGTGAACATTAAATCCTAACTCTGGAAAAATGAACTCTTCTGTCAATTGGCCACAGTTTAAAAATGAATTAATGGATAAATATTGCTGGGTTACATTTATGAATTTCATCTATTTAAGAATACAGTACACCCCCAAAATTCACAGGGGTTATGTTCCCAGAGCACCTGCGAATTGTGATGTGGTCAAAAAATGCCTTTTAAATGCCTATTTTTATATTTCAAACCCTAAATACAGTATGCCCCAAAGCACTTTAATTTCGTTGCAAACTCATCTTAATACATTAATACATTACCTAAAAAATTACTTTAATACATTACCTAAAAACAGAATGTAAAGTTAAACCCGTATACTGTACAGTACTGCACTGCTATTTCTCCTGCGGTGCTAGAATGTAAAATACCGATGTTACCGCTATACGTACTCTAATTCATGCAAGTGCATTTTTTTTGGTATGCACTGTCGTTTTCTTTGTTTCGTATGTTTGGACGGGTTTTTTAAGGTGGGGTTTCATGCTGGCTTTTCTTTATATTTTTTAGGAACACTGTGATGGGAAGTTGCTGTTGTTGTTTCTTCATGATGGCGAGGAGCATTTTATATGTCTGAATGGCAGCATCGATGCCATTATTAACTGTGAGAACCTGAACCATATAGGGATCCTATGCTTCAATAATCCCTTGTAACTCCTTCGATGTCCAAATAATCTGGGACAGACGTTCCAATGTCAGGCCCTGCTCCTCTTGCACTGGATCTGTCTCTTCCTCCTCCCTGCGCTGGCAGACTTTGTTAACTCCTACAAATTCTCATCCGTCAGGGGTTCAGAGTGAGCATCGATAAGGTTTTTCACCTCATCTTCAGTGATGTCATCAAAACCTTCGCCACCTAGTATCTTTGCTAGTTCCACGGACTTGTCGACAGCGTTGTGCTGAATATTTTTGGGTGATAAACCCTTGTTGTCATAGACACACTCTGGCCACAGCTTCTTCCAGCATGGGTTGAGGGTTTCCTTTTCATCTCCTTAAGAGCAGCTTGGATGACTGACAGGCACATCGCGATTGTAAAGTTATGCCAGTAACCCTTCAATGTAAATTCTCATCCGCGTCCATTGCATCCACAATCTGAACTCCGTCGTAATACAAATCCAAAGGGTGGCCACCAGCTTTATCCATAATAAGCAACACCTTGAAGTCCATGCCTAAGTCGTGGAGGTATTTCTTGGCTTGAGTGATGAAGCACTGGTGAAACCAGTTTGAAGCAAGGACATTGGTAATCCAGGCTATAGGGTTGTGCATCCAGAAGACAGGCAGCAGGTTTTTATTTTTGTTTTTAAGGGCCCTAGGGTTCGCTTATTTGTAGATGAAGCCAGGTTTCATTTTGTAACCAGCAGCATTGCCACACATAATAAGTGTCAATCTGTCCTTAAACCCGGAGCTTTGGCTTCGTCGTTCATAAGTTCTGGACGGCATCTTCTTCCAGAACAAGCCAGTCTCATCAATGTTAAAAACTTGTTCGGGCTTGTATCCCTTTTCCTCTGTGATGTAACTAAATGTCTTGGGGTACTTCTGCAAGGCTTCTTTGTCAGCAGATGTTTCCTCTCCATCTAGGGAGATGCTTTTAATATTCAATTGCTTCTGAAAATGATCAAACCATCACTTACTGGCTTGAAAATCTTCAGGCTCCGGTGCTGTTGATGGTCCTGGTTGCGGTTCTTTGGTACCTTCTACATTGTCTCCTGTAGCGAACTGCTGGTACAATTTCCGTGCTTTCTCACAGATGATGTTACCGTCCAAGGGGATGTTTTTCTTCCTGCAGTCGGTGATCCACAATGCCAAGGAAGATTCCATCGTGACGGAATTTTTATTCCTTACGGTTGTAACCTTTTTGGCACTATCACAGAAACTTACAGATATGGCACTCCGGATCGCTGCTTCGTTCTTCTTTATGTAGCGTATAGTGTTTCCATTAATGCCATAGTGGCGTGCTACTGCAGCATAACTTTTTAGTTCCTGGAGCAAATCCAGTAGTTCAACCTTCTTCTGGAGTGTGTTAAACTGCTTCTGGCGCTTAGGCTCAAAACCAGAAGCCTTAGAAGGCACAGTGCGTTTCGGGGACATCTTGTGCGTTTAAGAAAAACAAAATGAAATTAATAACAAAATGGAGAACACGAGGACACTCAGTTGGAGATGCATCACAGGGCAACACTCAATCAGCAGCAAGGAGAAATGAATAACGCTCACAGATTGGCTACTTTCACCATCTCAAACTGCGTTCCCCTACAGCAGTGGTAAACCCAATCACCTGCAGACACGTCACATGGCAACACTCAATCAGCAGCAAGGAGAAATGAATAACGCTCTCAAATTGGCTACTTTCACCATTCCAAACCACTTTTTACCTCAGTGGTTGCTTCCTGTTCTCTCTAAAGCACAGTATTGCCACAAAAAAGCCATAAAAAATTGTGGTGGATATTTGCGCTTTCTGCTAACAATTAATAGTTAGGTTCTAAGGAAATATCCTCAAATGACTGAGTCTGCAAACACTGAACCACGACTTTGTGGGGGTCTACTGTACTTTTTTCTTTTCAGTCTGCATACAAAGCTGTTTCCCCACCAGAAAATATTGGCATTCTTTAACAATTTGGTATTATTCTCTAAATTAACAAAGAAATATTATTTGTGGAGCTATCAGGAATTGCCATCAGTGTCCTACTTTTTTCATTATTTAGCATATTGTGATTTTGTGCCATCTGGTGAGAAAGGCCTACAGCCATGAATGATGCAAGCAGAATTGATATGAGTAAACCTCATTACTTTTAAATATGGTGAATGGAGCATGGGGTGGCATTGAAAACTTTTGATAGTTTTTTTTTTTTTTTACTCACATTGATCTTAAAAATGGCTTACATTTTTTCACTGTTCACTGGAAAAATGGCAGACTCTCCAAAGCTGTCTTGATATTCCGTAATTTACTGAACGTTTGGTTACTGGGGCACTCAACATTATTCTCTTATTGTGAGTTTGATGCTGCAGTATCGCTAGTCAAGATGCAGCTTTTTCTTACTGATAGAAAGTTATGAAATATCCTGATCGAATGTTTTACACTTTCAGACCAATACATTATAAACGAATTTTGCTTTTTAGCTGTACAAATATTATATTGGAGCACAATAAGCAGATAACAATAGTTTCAATTTTATTTTATCTATTTATAGTGCCTTCAGACCACCTTACACATTTTATTATGTGGTAGATTTATTTTCAAATGGGAAACATTTTTGTTGTTGCTCATCAATCTACCTAATAACCTATAACAATAAACTAAATAAACAGTTTTTCGAAAGGTTCACGATTTTTTAAAAACTCAGTTATGTAAGGTTCTCATTCATATCAGTATTCAGACCCTTAACTCAGTACTTTGTAAAAAAACCCAGTTTTGAGATATCTTGGGTCAGTCTTTGCAAGTTTATCAAACACCTTGATTTGGGCAGTTTATCCCATTCTTCCTATAAGATCCTTTTCTTAATACTGGATGCAAAGCATCCGTAACCTGCCACCTTCAGGTCTCTTCTCAGATGTTCTATCAGGTTTAAGTTTGGGCTTTGACAGGCCACTCAAATGCAGTCTGAGATATTCCCAGATGTCACTCTAGTGTTGTATTGGATGTATACTTTGGGTCATCAAGACCTTTATTTCTCATGCTCTCAAAGACATGCTGTTTTCCATACTCCAAGCCAGAGTTAACCACTTTACCATGAAAACCTGCTTGATGAAGTGCTGTTAAGATGGTCACCTTTCTAAAAATTCTCACACCTTAGCAGAGGATATCTTAAGCTATGTTAGAGTGATCATTGGGCTCTTGTTCATCTTCTTGACCAAGGCCCTTCTTGCCCAGTTACTCAGTCTGGCCTGATATCCAACTCTGTGAGGAGTCCTGAAGGTTCTAAACTTCTCTCATTTTACAGTTATTAAGTTTTTTTTGTCAGTGTGGCTTTGACACCATGGACCATAATTTGTATATTAATTCAACATGAGCAAGAACATTCAATAAAACTGAATACAAAAATTCAAGTGACAATGAGATACTAAGAAGGCATATTCATCAGCATTTGAGTGTTCGATTTTATCCCTCCAGATCAGAGAATTTGCAGTTCTGTTTTCTCAAAAACACCACTCACATCTACAGTTATTCATTGTTTCAACTAAAAACTAGCAGTGTCAGGTCTGGAGTGGTAGACGGGGATTGTATCGTGATCGTGACTGAGTGAAAAAAAAATGCTAACTTTTACAAGTACCATACATTTACACTGGCTGTTACAGATTGAAATCAAATGTATGTTTTTATTACATAAAAGTAAATAAAAATAGCATCTCACTGCTCAAAATGGTAACTGGTGGATGGGTGAATTAAACTGGTGACCTCTTAATTATGAGTCAAGTTACCACTGCACTACCCAAGCAGTGGTTTCATTGATTTACCCTAAGGCAACATCTTTTTCTTCGGTTATATTCTTAAGTAAAAGAGCACTTGTTTTGTTATTCTTGTACCTTTTGACATTTTTATATTTGGACTTCAGTCTTTACACATTATACACTTCATGTCTACATTTTATCAATTATTACTAAAACATGAAAAACGTTTCTGTTTTAGTGATATGTTTACATAGATCATTGTACAGTAGACACAGAACACACATGAAATGTTTATATTCCAAATGACAATATATTATTTACCCTCTACAATTCTAGGCAACTCACTCCCTGATAAACTACACAACTAACACAAAAGATTTATGGTGGGCCGGGATTACGAGTTTTGTAGGCTTCAGTAATTCTAGTGTTAAATATCATACACTAATACTTTGTCATCTGGCACACAAATGGACCAAA
>NW_024379954.1:0-12986 GCF_016835505.1 Polypterus senegalus
GAAAAAAATCGTTTTTTTTAAAAAAGTAATGGCTAAAGGCTCCCAAGGAACATTTTTTTAAGAAACCATAGTTTAATTTCGTATTTCACTGAGAAAGTTACAAGTGATGTTCCATTAAAGCTGACAAAAAAGTTTAACCAAAATAATTCCTTGTTTATACTTTATTGGTCATCTCAGAATTTGCAAAATGTTTTTTTGGCTTGATAGAGATTATACAAATGAGCAATGAACAGTAGTACTTTTTATAGTTAATATGATAATTTACAAAATATGTTCTATAAGAATTAAAATAAACAATACATCAGTCTAGTAAAGTAGAACTAACAACTGTAAGAAGAGGAGACCAGAGACGTAGAAAGGTTTGGGGCAGCCACCCGTTTAATTCGGCTTCCCGGCTGCAAAAGTCTTTGAGGCATATTTAAACAGTTGTTACACAACAGAGTCCAAAACAGAACTGCCTGCCTAAGCAAAGGCAGTGAGCTTTATAGCTCAGAGGGCGGAAATGATGTCGCCCTCTGGGCCGAACTGGAAGTGACATCACCCTTGGGGCCGGAACCGAAGTGACCTCATTCTTGGGGCCGAACCGAGGTGGTGTGTCCTTCCTGGAAATGGCGGCTCCTGGTGGGATTTCCCGGTAAGACCTGCAGAGAACTCAGAAAGAGCGCCAGCTGCACTCTGGGCAGATGTATAAACAGTATTGTCTAAGCCCTTCAGCTGCTTCCCATGCACACGCAGGTGACAAGATTCCCCTCAGCCCAGACCTCCGGGTCGGGCACCTGCACCAGAGGTCGTGGGCCCGGAGAGGGCATCGGCTGGCATGAAGGGACCCCTGTCGGCGAACGAGGCGAGACATTTGTACTGCTGCAGGTCAAGAAACCACCTCGCGGACCCGCTGGATTCGACTCCCCCGTGAAGGGCCATCCACTTTAAAGGCGCATGATCCGTCACCAGAGTGAACACGCCACCCAAGAGGTAATACCGCCGCGGCCACCTTCATTTGATCGCCTAGAGTTCCTTCTCCACCGCCAGCACCTGGTCCCCGTCCAACAGTTTCCGCCTCAGGTACATAACGGGTGTTCAATCACCGCCGACGCTATGGCTCAACACGCTCCCAAGCCTGTGTCCAAGCGCCCGCCTGGGAGGACAAAAGGGAGAGAGAAGTTAGGGGAGATTAAGATAGGTGCTGAAGTCAGAGCCCTTTTAAGTCACTGAATGCAGCCCCGCTTATCAGACCATACCACCGTATTAGGAGCTCTTTTCTTTGTCAAGTCGGTCAAGGCGCCGCTCTCGAGAACGAGGCACAAACCGGGCGGTAGTACCCGCCAAACCGAAAGGATTGACTTGCCGCTTGGTTTATGGACGGGCCAGGCCATTATGGCTTGCAACTTGGAACACTGTGGCCTCACAGTACCCCGCCCACTAGGTAGCCTAAATATTTGGCTTCTCTCAACCCAAGTAACATTTCTTGGGGTTGATGCGAGCCCGCCTCCCAATGTCCGTATTACTGCTGTGACCTGCTGTATGTGCCCCTTCCAGGTGCTGGAATAGATGACAACGCCATCCAGATAGGCAGCACAGAACGAAGTTATGGGGCCGAGCACTTTGTCCACCAGACGCTGAAAAGTCGCAGGCTCTCCGTAACCCAATGGAAGGACACGATACTGCCAGTGTCCGCTAGGAGTGCTAAACGCTGTTTTTCCTTCAAGGACCTCGCTAAAGGAACCTGCCAGTACCCCTTTGTCATGTCAAGTGTAGTCAAGAATTTGGCTGGTCCCAGTCTCGAGGAGGTCGCCCACGCGAGGCACGGGATAAGCATCAAATCGGAAACTTGGTTGAGCCGACGGAAGTCATTGTAAAACCTCCAACTGCCGCCAGGCTTAGCAATCAAGACGCATGGGGCTGGACCAGGGACTACTACTTTCCCTCCATCACTTAGTGCCAGCATTCGCTTGATTTCCAGTTCCACTTCTACTTCTCTGCCTCCGGAGTCTGTAGGTCGCCACGGACGCATCACCCCGGTCAGTCATATGTCGCGTCGTAATCAGAGAGGTCCGACCTGGCTGTTCACTCTACCACCTCTGGGACCGATAGCGGATAGCTGCTTCGAGCTCCTGTCTCTGTCTGGGAGATAGCTGTTCATTAATTAAGGGCACTTACCGCAGAGAGAGCAGGGTTGTCCGGAGGAGGGATCGGGATCCTCTCCTTCCACGGTTTCAGCAGGTTTACATGATATATTCGCTTCAGCTGGTCGGCGATTGCGCTGTTTCACCAAATAGTCGCACCAATCCCTTCCCTCCCTTATTCAGAGAGGCCTCAGCCAATGTGCGAAAGCAGTTTAGAGTGTGAAGTAGGAACCAATACCATGACGCCATCCCTCGTTGGAACTCCTGAGAGTCGTTACACGTCATACAGGCCGGCCTGTGCTGATTGTGCCTCCTCGAGATGACTTTTAGTATAGGTCTTATTACATCAAATCTATCGCTAAGAATTGGGCGTATATACTCCAAAATGTTAGTGGAGGGCTGTGCCTCCCTTCCCAGCCTCTCTTTAAAATATCTAATAAGCCCCGCTGTGTCTTCCGTGATAGTAATTCAAAAGGAGAGAACCCCTGAGAGGCTTGAGGGACTTCCCGTAGGCAAGAGGACAAGGGGAGGAGTTGGTCCCAACCTCCCATCCTTGCTGACTACCTTACGTAGCATTTGCTTGAGAGTTTGATTGAATCTCCACTAGCCCATCGGTTTGAGGATGATACACCGAGGTTTTAAATGCTTTATTTTCAGTAACTTTGCAGTCTCCTTGAACGCTTCCGAGGTGAAAGAAGCGCTCCTTGGTCCGTCACTTCTAGGAATGCCCACGCTGAAAAGACTCCTACTAGTTCCCGCGGTAATATTTTTAGTGGTAGCCGAGCAATGGAACGGCTTCAGGGAATCGGGTTGCATAATCCACGAGGACGAGTATATATTTATATCCTCGGCTGAGGGCTCCAGGGTCCTACTATATCCACCCCAATCCTGTCAAAGGGAACGCCAATAAGGGGAAGGGGAATCAGAGGAGCACGGTCCTTCCTAGGAATTTGCCGCAGTTGACACGGCAGGAAATGCAAAAGCGGCTAACCTCCTCATTAATCCCTCGCCAAAAAAACGGAGCTTACGCGCCTACGTTTTATCGGAGCCGAGATGGCCTCCAAGAAGGTGAGAGTGGTCTAACTCGCAAACCTCCGCCGGTAGGTCCGCTGGACTAGCAACAACTTCCGACCTTCCCTCATGTTCAGCAACCCGACATACAATTCATTATCCATGACAAAGTGAGGTCCCTGTGGCATGGGCAAATGCGTTGGCTGCTTCCGAGAACCACTGCATTCTTTTATGTGCTTCAGAGAGTCGCCATTCCACTGTTCTCTTGAAAGAAGCCGAGTCGTCTAAACTGAAAGTGCAACTCAGAGAGCGGGTCCGGTCTGACCTCAAGGGGCGGAGAATCCTCCTCGCTGCCGGGCGCTTAGACGATGACGTAGCCCGCCGCGACGTCCGGGAGTATCTTCGCACTCTCTTGGCCTACCGCCCTCTCTGTCGGCTGATTACACGTGTGGAAGCAGCTTGAGATGAGTCTTTATCATCTATAACGACGCCAAAAGCTTTTCGGGAATGCTTTCTAAACTACCGCTGTTACTGTCAGACCAGTCCCGCCTCGAGGATTACGGAAACGGAGGATCCGGTGTACCGCTACGGTAAGTCAAGGGTTCCTCCGAGACATATGTAATAATCGGGCGGTATTGTACGAGGATATCTCCGTGTATACATTTTAGACTGGTCTTCTTTTAATCCACTGTTGTAGAATAAAACGGCGAAAGCAACGATAGACACGCTACTGCCGGAATCGAACAGCGCTTGTTATTTTATGTCCAATAATAAGAAGCTCCTGCATGTTTATCCGCCAGGGGATTGCTAAGGGCACACAAACAACCCCGCCATTGTCCCCTACGGTCCGCCTTTGTTCCTCGACAGGTCCGCAAGCCAGACGGCCCGGCGACTTCGAACAGGCTCTGGATTGGCGTGGAAGGGACTGCTTTAGTAGGACATAACTCCCGGTAGTCCACAGAGCTGCTGTTCTGCCTTCCCAGGTGTCACAGCCGGCCTCTGGGTTGCAAGGTTTGTAGCAGCACCGTCCATAGAATGGAATTCGCCCCAGGCCGGCTGGGCAAATTCCTGGGTAGCTTTTTAGCAGCAAAAACAGGCCACTTGCTGCACTATTTGTAAGGGGTCAACTCAAATGGCCCGAGCCACTACACCCACCTTTGCCAGAGAGCCATAGCCTGCTCTGACAGCCCTTTTGTTGGGTTAAACTCCCAGTTTATTATTTCTTTCACCTGCCAGCCTGGGGACAACCCATCGTTAACAGGGACCTTGGTCCCGATGGGCAGCTCGGCTTTCCTGCCAAGGAGAGCATACTGAGCCACTCGAGTGTGTTCCCCAGAAGCCAGCCCACGCCTGTGGGTCCCCTCTACCTTCCACAGATGGGTGGTCAACCCCGGTTATGCTCATGGAGCAGAGCCTGCACCGCCCCCTTCCTGACCCTCCGCGACTCCCTGCCCTGAAACTCGGCCCCGTACTCACCCACCTGGTTCCATGAAAGTTCGCGGTCCCTGGTTCATCGGGACATCATCTGCCGACTACGCCACTGTAAGAAGAGGAGACCAGAGGACGTAGAAAGGTTTGGGGCAGCCACCCGTTTAATTCGGTTTCCCGGCTGCAAAAGTCTTTGAGGCATATTTAAACAGTTGTTACACAACAGAGTCCAAAACAGAACTGCCTGCCTAAGCAAAGGCAGTGAGCTTTATAGCTCAGAGGGCGGAAATGATGTCGTCCTCTGGGCCGGAACTGGAAGTGACATCACCCTTGGGGCCGGAACCGAAGTGACCTCATTCTTGGGGCCGGAACCGGAGGTGTGTGTGTCCTTCCTGGAAATGGCGGCTCCTGGTGGGATTTCCCGGTAAGACCTGCAGAGAACTCAGAAAGAGCGTCAGCGCATTCCCTGGGCAGATGTATAAACAGTATTGTCTAAGCCCTTCAGCTGCTTCCCATGCACACGGTGTGTGACACAACACAGAATGGCATGCATGGCTGCCTTTTCTGTAAAAACAGAGCTGACCTTTGTTAATTCCATCTGGAATAATTTAGCTGCTACAGTTTAAAATTGATATGCAGCTTTCTATATATTTTGCATCTGTATTTAGTATTTTTAATAATGCTGAAAGTGTAAGAAAAGGAAAAAAGGCCCTAGTGCTGAAGAAAAATCTACCTTTTTATAAAATGAAATAGCATCAGTTACTGGATTGTCTGAAATGTTGCATCTCAAATTATGCACAGTAGTAAAACAAACTAATATGTTTGAAATTCTGTACCTACTGGATGATCTTATCAAATATTCTTTTTTAATGTTGAAAGTCAATGAGTCTTCAAGTTTGCAAATGTGTAGTACATTTTGTTATAATGAAAATTGTATAAAAAGCATAATCTTTTTTTTCGCTTATCTTTTCTAACAGCAGCTGTGGGGCATCTGTTGGTGAAGAAAGATTCTACGGATCTTGACTTTTCTGATGATGCTGTGATCTTTGTGGAGTCAATGGAAGCTCTGATCGGCCGAGATACTGAGCAAGGAGTTTGAGTGTCTGGGCTTGTGAGTGTCCTGGATAAAAACAAGATACAGGCCTTAAATGACCATTTGGACACAGCCATCAGCAGTGTGTCTGTTTGCAGAGAGAGTGTTGAACTTGTTGAGATGTTTATTTAACCTTGGCAGTGACATTCATGTCTCTGGGTGACTCTTCCTATGAAGTTGGTAGATGGATTGGAAGGGCATGGGGTCATAAGGTCGCTGGAAAGGCTGTGTGGCGCTCCTGATATTTATGCATAAGGACGTAGGTCCAAGTCTTTAGAGTCTTGGCGCTTCTTGTTTTGCTATATGGTTGAGACATGGATGCCATCCTGTGACCCGAGGTGAAGGCTGGACTCCTTTGGCATTGTGTCTCTCCAGAAAATCCTTGGGTAAACGTTGGTTTGACTATGTGTTGAATGAGCTGCCGCCTATGGAGTTCTCGAATGAGGCACGTTACCTGCATTGTGAGGGATCATCAGTTACGGCACTATGGCCATGTGGCGCTTTTCCCCAGTGGTGATCCAACTTTGATCCTCATTGCTGGGGACCGGAGTGGCTGGAACAGGCCAAGGGGTCACCCATGTAACGCCTGGCTGCTGCAGATAGAGGGTTATTTCCTCGAGGGTGAAACTGGACCGCTTGTCTGCCTGGGGGCTGCCAACCGATCCTGAGTTGTTTCATCGCTGTATTGGGTGTGGCAAATGCGCTGTACCAGATGCATGCTCCCAACTCACTTGACTTTCTACTAAACTCCATTGACTATTATATTTTTAACTTAACCATATTTGTGACACAACAAAGGCATGCATGTTAGGTCTCTCCTGCAACAGTAAAGTGGCTAGGTGTCCTTTCCAAGAACTGCTGCCCAGGTTATCGCTCGAAGTGAATGGATGACGAGTTCTGCCATGGCAGCAGGTATGCAAGTAGTAACGCGGGAACACTCAGTGATGTACCCTTGTGCTTTATGTTAAGTTTATAGCAGGCATGATCCATTACTTTTTATCAAAAATGTTATTAATTTCTTAAAACTTCCTTAAATTTTGTGTGAAAGTATGAGATAGAATTAGTATAGAGTGGCAATTCAAATATAAGTACATATTTTCTATATAGGAAAAGTGATTTTTCTAATTTGGCAATGCTTTCTTTCAAAATGTGTTTAGTAGCATTTGCTGAAAGGAGAACTGATATATCAGAAGTGACTTTTACCAGCCATAAAATGACACAACCACAACCATAACGGGCAAAGGAGACAGAAAATCTGAGGAAATAGTCCTGTAAATTTTAAAACCCGCACTTTAGGGGGGCCTAATTTATGCATGGTAAATCCATTAATGTTAAGGTAACTGGCAAATTACAATTGTGTGTGAGTGAACGCTTCCCTGCTCCAGACTGGCACTCCATCCATGCTTAGTTCTTGTCTTATGTGCAATGCAGCTGGTATTGGCTCTGACTTCCCCTTGCATATCTATAAATAGATTAAGTGGGTATGAATGGAGTCCATAGATGAATGGGTGTCATGTGAAATGTGTTTATGATTTCTGTGCTCTGAATTTGGAAATTATTTCAGTAAAACAAATAACTGTCAATATAGGAGCATTGCTCTTAGTTGCATAATGTAAGAATCATACAGGGAAAGCGTGTCCATTGAAAACAGTTCAGGTGTATTAAAACACTCACTGCTTCCAAATCAAAATGTAGCTGTTGACAGAGAGTCAAGCAGTATATCTAGTCTTGAAAGCTGTGTGAAGCCAGAAGCTTTTTGAGTTGAATGAGTTCATGAATATGAACAATCTTTCTCTGCAGTGGAAAATAAAGAAACAAATGTTCCTGATTAACATTGAAGTGATGATGAATATGCCATATCTCTTCATTCTCAGTTCAGGCCATCCAGTTCTGATGGTATTAATGAATCTGGCTAAGGAATGGAATATTGTTATTACAATACATTCAGAGGAAAAATAACAATATAAATTGCTGTCTGCACTATTACATGCAGGAGCAATATGCTGCTCTTAACATCTGCCTCTGGTTCATCACAGCCATTCGGCACAATATGAAGCACAGCTTCTTGTCAAATCCTATTCACCTAATGTTGCTAATATAATAACAAGTTTTGATTTCCATACTTTTATATTTCTCTGTGTGAAAGAAATGATTTCCAATAGCTGAGTGGAATTTCATTTTAAACATCTCTCCACCAGGCCCCTCATTATAAAGAAATAGCTGGCAGTAACCTTTTGTTTTCCATCAGTATTTTTAAATTTTATTAAATGACACTTCTTAGCCATCACTTAGTCTGTCTGATCCTTTAAAACTTTCTTTAATTTTGGAATTACTCTACCTACTTTCTCTGTAATTCCATTACTTTCTTATGTTTTTCTTACATTAAGTTTTTTAGATATCCTGCCTAGGGTAGGATATGTTAAACTGCATAAGCCATACAAACAGTCCTCCAACGGATTGATTGAATTAATGAATTTATGTGTGGCCACGATTTTATTTAGTCACATATAACCACAAAAATTTTTTTTCTGTTTTTCTGTTTAGGCTCTTATGAGATTAGTGCTCAGTCACTGCGAAAAATATATCAACGACAGAACAGCAAGCTTACACTAGGGACTTTCCACCCGTGATCATCAAGGCTACTTATTTTGAAGAGTAAACAAGTAAAGTCGGCACGCATATTTCCCACTCCACTCACTGGAAGAGGCAAGTGGGGTCAATCCATGCACTCTCACTTGTATGATTCTACTGTATATCGTACTATATTCCTCTTGTTGTGTGTGCATTTTTGGAATGCATAACCATTGATTACGCTGAAATGTGTTACATAATTGCACCAGTTTTGAGGATTATTGTATATAAGTAATACGAACATGTATGCAAAATTTGAAGAAATTTGCTGTGATAAAAGTGGGTTTAAAATCAGTTGCAAAATTTGACCAGACAAACAAACAGAGAGAGTCAAGTTAATTAAAATCGATAATGACATCTCTTTAAGATTTTTTTTTTTCAGCAAAATCCTACATTTCCTCTGCCAGGTCCTGTCACCACTGATGTGTTACAGAACATGATGGTGTCAGGTTACAATATGGACAGCAAAAATCTATAAATATACAGCATAAACAAATATATATATATATATATATATATATATATATATATATATATATATATATATATATACACATACAGTGGAACCTTGGTTCTAACGCCTCGTACCGCATTAAATCGGTTTACGACCAAAAGTTAAGCCAAACTTTTGCCTCGGTTCCGCACCACACCTCGGTATATGAACAAGCCAGTTTCCCTTTCAGTTTGTACATGTTCCAGTCTCTCCTGTGCATTTCCTGTGCAGCGAAGCGTGGCGACACACACACAGGCGCAGAGAGACACACACACACACACAAACACAGAGGTGCATAGAGAGACACACACAAACACAGAGAGCCTGAGAGAGACACACACACAGAGGCGTGAGACAGAGGCACACACACACAGGCGCTGCAGACAGAGGCACACACACACAGGCTGCGGGAGACAGAGGCACACACACAGGCACTCCAGGCTCACAAGAGAGAGAGTAAAAGAGAGGAAGGGCTGGATGCATAGGTAGAAAAGGCTTGTTTTGTTTTCAGTTCTGTTTACAGCGATCGGCTCATAGCGTGCATTGTGGCAATGTTACTTTTCTTGGTGGTTTATTAAATTACGGATTTTTCAAATGTTCATTTTTTCCTGTGCTTAAAACTCATTAAAAAACGGTTCCTTTAGCACTATAGCCACAAACTACTGCAGTGTTAGTTTTCTCTCAGTGTTATTCAATGTTTTTACATTTAGTTTACTATTAGCTGTGCATTCTATGGTATAATTAACTATATTTTGTGCTTAAAAACTAAAAAAATATATATTTACATACAGTTCGTACGGTCTGGAATGGATTAATTGTATTTACTGTGGAGGACTGCCGGTTTCGTGCTCCGGCCCTCACCCCCAGGCCGCCAGAAGGAGCTCTCCCGACAGCAGGATCGTGCCCTGAGTTCCAGCAGGGCCTCATGGACTATGTAGTGTTTTTACACAGCCCTGCTGGATACCTTGGGGACCACCGGAGTCGCTAGGGGGCTCATGGGCTCTTGTGTGCCCTATAACCGGGAGTATGTCACAATCACGTGGACGGGAAGGGAAACGATGTGCTCCCAGGGTGAAGAAAGGACTGTTTGCCCTGACCCGGAAGGACTAAGGAACTGTGGTCTGTTTGGGACAGGAACGCCCCCGGTCAGGGGCTATAAAGGACTAGAAGCCAGTTCAGACCCCTAAGGTAGGGTAAAGTAATGTAAGGTAAGGTAAGCAATGTGAAGGTAGTCTGCCAATGTTTTTCAGGGGTTTCTCCAGGAAGCGTCTGTATATATATATACTATATATTCCACATAGTAGATGCCAAGGTTAATGGACTGACATCCTGACTAGGACAGAGAATGAACTATTACCGGGATGCCATAATTAAGGACAGCATGGAAGGAACTGCAACCTGGCTGAGATAGTTGGCGATCCTTATAACAGTCGAGGGAAAACCTTATGGATGAAATGGGCAACATGGATGCAGAGGCAGTTAATTCCCCCGCAAGATAGGTAGCAGTTAGGACTCCTGCAGGGTTTTATAGAAGGTGGAGTGAAGAAGAACAGCCCTTAGGTCCTTGGGTGGTGCAAAGAGGCACTGTTGGGGAAAGATTGCCCTGGTTTCCTATATGACCTGGAAGTGTCTGTAAGACCACTGCTGTGACACCAGAAGCATTCCTGGGTCCAATTTAAAAAAGCCCACCACATCTCCTTGGTGAGTCAAAGACAGGAGATAGTGGGAGACATTACCAGGAAGGTGGAAGGAGTAGAACAGCATTGTGCTGTGAGATTATTGGCTGTGTTCATAAAAAACAAACTTTATTTGGGAATTTGTGTGGGGTCACGATCTGCTCTCTAGTTTGGGGCTTTGTGATGCCCCTACTGGTTACAATACATATTTACTCTCCTTCCTTTCCAACCCCCTTTTGCCTTTGAATGATAAACTAAATGTGTGCAGTGTTTTATAATAATCTTCTATTTTTCAGTAATGAGGAAAAATCAATTTTACAGTCATTACCTTTGATAGATATTTGCCCCACGTTCCTTTCCCCTACATTTCTGAGTCTTTAGTATTCACTGGCATCAAACCCAATTTATCTCTATGTCATCTGTTAATGTATTTGGCATCTTTCTTGACATTATCATATCCACTTTAATCACAACACAACTCTTAAAAGTCATTTTCTGCATCCACACATTCAAAACATCTCTACCTTTAATCCACAGCCGATGATTCATTGCTGCAGTATCATCTATTTAATTCATTTCTATTTCTTTCCTAGAGAAATTATGTGTATACATTAGATCCTTCTCCTTTTAGCTAGATTTGCTCCCATTCTCTCTCCATCCATCATTGTCTCAGCCCCATACATCTCACAGCTCCTTTCACAGCTTGCATTCATTTTTCCCTTTGCTCCCAGAACCTTTCCAAGCTCCTTGTTTCCAATGCAGAATATCTGTATTTATAGTGAAATCTAAACAGCTGGACTAGCCCTACTTCTTTCAAAATGGCCATGCCTCCCTGTCCTTCAGGTACAGTCATAATTTTCATCTTTCAGCGTTCATCTTTGTGAACTTTTTGTACTATGCCAGCATTCCCCTTTAATATTTTCTCCTTCCAATAAACTTATCACGTCCCATGTACAAGTATGGCTTTATTCCTCACCACAAGATGATTGGCAGACAACAGTTATTGTACCATGGGCTTTAACACATAGCTTAAATGTATTCTGTGGAATCTGAGGTAAGGCAGGAGATGACTGGAAAAAATGCTTTAGGAGAAAAATTGCTTTTTGTAAAAATAATATAAACTCTATAGACTGTTTCTGTTGAATTTTAATCAATAAACCAAAATTCATAAACACCAAAGCAACAATTGACTGTGTGGTTAGTGCATGAAGCAGCAGAAAAAAAATAAACTGCTCAAAAAATTAAAGGAACACTTTGAAAACACTTCAGATCTCAATGGGTAAAAGAAATCCTCCTGGATATCTATACTGATATAGACTGGGTAATGTGTTAGGACGAAAAGGATGCCACATCGTTGATGGAAATGAAAATGATCAACCTAGAGCCCTGAATTCAAAGACCCCCAAAATCAGAGTGAAAAATTATGTGGCAGGCTAGTCCTTTTTCCCAAAAAATTTAATTGCAGCAACTCAAAATTGTACGCAGCATTTTGTATGGCCCCCTGTGTTCTTGTATACATGCCACAACACGGGTCATGCTTCTAATGAGATGACAGATGGTGTTTTAGGGGGTTTCCCCCCAGATCTGGACCAAGGGGATCACTGAGCCCTGGACAGTCTGAGGTGCAACCTGGTGGCATTGGATGGACCAAAACATAATGTCCCAGGGTGTTGGATTTAGGTCAGAGAGTGTGGTGGCCAGTCCAATGGTATCAATTCCTTCATCCTCCCAACTGCCTGCATACTCCACCACATGAGGCCAGGAATTGTCTGCCAGGAGCCACTGTACCAGCATAGGGTCTGACAATGGGTCCAAGGATTTCATCCTGATACCCAATGGCAGCCAAGGTGCCTTTGTCAAGCCTGTAGCGGTCTGGTGACTCCCCTGGATATGCCTCCCCAGACAATCATTAACCCACCACCAAACTGCTCATGCTGAAATGTACAGGCAGCATAATGTTCTCCCTGGCTTCTCCAGACCCTTTCACTTCTGTCACGTGCTCAGGTGAACCTGCTCTCATCTGTTAAAGCACAGGGCACCAAGTGGTGCATCTGCCAATTCTGGTATTCTATGGCGAATGCCAATCAGCTGCATGCTGCTGGGCAGTGAGCTCAGGGCCCATTGGAGGACATGGGGCCCTTGGGTCACCCTATGAAGTCTTTCTGGTTGTTTGGTCAGAGACATTCACCAGTGGCTCTGGAGGTCATTTTGTAGGGCTCTGGCAGTGCTCATCCTGTTCCTCCTTGCCCAAAGGAGCAGATACTGTCCTGCTGATGGGTTATGGACCTTCTTTGGCCCTCTCCAGCTCTCCTAGAGTAACTGCTTGTCTCCTAGAATCTCCTCCATGCCCTTGAGACTTTCAGGGAGACACAGCAAACCTTCTGGGAATGACAGATTGATGTGCCATCCTTGAGAATCCTTATTTAATGCTCTATTTGCATTGGATCAAAATTATAAGCATGCTAAAATGAAAATGATATACCTTGGCACTAATTTTAGAGTTGCATTTAAGCCACTTTTATACAACAATT
>NW_024379955.1:0-18495 GCF_016835505.1 Polypterus senegalus
TTCTTTCTTCAAAATAACCAATGGCAAACAATAAGCTCTGTAATAAATGTAAAAGCCATCTAAAGCTTGGGCGATTCTTCAAAACTTTAAAGGAACATAGAAATATCATCATAGTACATGTTTCATTACTCCATCAGAGTCGTACCAGTCCCAGCAACAACACCCTGAGAAAGAAACAACCCCTGGTTATAGCGGCACTGTCCCACACATTTAATTATTCACAGTATACATTATGTAAATGAAGTTAAAATTCATCTGTATAATGTAACATACATAGTTAATGCATTTCTTCTTAAAAATATCAAGAGCTCTAAAAGATAGCTCTTGAAAATCTCAATCGACTAAAGAACCCATTGTTAAGTTTACAGTGAGGGTAATTGTACTTCTAAGTACAAACAGTTCTATCACAAACACTTGATGGACTGATTGAGTGTGTTTATATCTCTTGACATGAAACTTTTTCCCGAACCACGGGTCACTACAGGAAAGGCTATGAAGGTTTGCCAAATGGAAGGCGTTCAATTAGACTGTGAGCATGGCTGAAGAGCAATGTTGCTAGATGCTGTATCCCGATAATCATCTGTGCCTCGACACAATCCACCATAGAGCTTTCTGATCAGCTGATCTGCAGCTGTGATTCCACACTCAGATGCAGTGGGTCAAAATACCCCTGAGTGGTGCATTGAGGTAACAATGCTAAAACATCTATGGTATTTGGAATTACATTGTTACAGGTTGATTACAATCAGATACTTTGGATTTATAAACAATATGTGGTTAATGATAAAGGTTTCTGGTAAAACCACATCATACATGTGAATCTAAAGAAGAGAAACCACACGGGAACAGTAGCACTGAATGCAAAACCGAGGAAGGCGTAAGTACACACTGGATTGGTCTGCTGTGAAATGTTTGTGGTTTTTCGACAAGTTTAGTTTTTATACATTTACAGCGTGATTGGGGAAAAGCGGGTGACACAACATTTTGTGCATACGCACCGTTTTTACATGAGGCCCCCGGTCATCAAAAAAATTCTGGTACCAAATTGTTTTGTTTATTCAAGACATGTAATGTATTTTTGTTAGAATACATCAAAACTCTAATATAGATTCTCACTTAAGGGCAGGTGTTCGTAGCATTTACCCAATGCCATCCTGGTCAACGGCAAGATGTTCACAACCACCTAATAGCAACACCACACTAAAAAAAAATTGCAAAGTAAACACTGCAAAATGTTGAGGGTGACCAAAACAGGTCTTTCTTTACTGTACAGTTCCTACTCCCCAAATGTTAAGTATTAGTTCTTGAAAACAAGACAAGATTTTGAAAGCACTGCTATGTTTGGACCAGGTTTAAAGGAACTGTGCCAAACTGATTAATGCAGTGGAATGGCTGTTTGAACTTCTTCCATTTAGTTGTTGATGATCATAATGGTTTAATAACGTCTAGAAAATACAAGAGAAAAATAAATAGTGAACATGTTGCTTGCATGCAACACAGGTTGTGTGCCAAGGGGGCTATCAGCCTTGACAATGGTATCTTATTTTCTTACAACTTATTATGAAGCTTGTCTTTTGAGACTTCTTCCCAAGTTACCAAAGCTGCAGCAATGTTAAGAAAAAAAGGCCAGAACAGAATACAACAGGCCTGCATAACCTCACTCAGCCATTGTTTTATGATTTTGCGGGGGTCAAGAATTCAGTGATAGGGATCCCGCTTGTTAAATTGAACTTTTAGCTGAAATGACTTGTGCCAATTACCCGGAGGAACTTTCCTTCTCCATAAAAGTCTGCAAGAGCAGACCAAATGAAACTTACAAGTTAGCCATTACATATCAGTTGTTGATGTCGCAGCTTTTTTTACTTTAAAATAAAGTGCTTTTTGTTTTTAAAAATGGCTAAGTTGAAACAGCTGCCTTCTATTCCATCATCCCGTTCTTCCTAAAGGCTAATAAAACCCCCTTCATCCCCTTTGAAAATCAAAAACGGTTACGAGTGAAACCTAAGCAGCTCTTCCCCGAAATCACATGCCAGCTCTTGTTTTGGAATATTCCCCGAACAATGGCAGTTTGGCAACTCTTTTATGCAGGGCTTTCCAAAAGAACAACTAAAACCCTGAGATTTTACCAGGGCAGCTCAGTAATTACTGAATGTTACCCTGGAGCTACCCGGCAGGGTGCAAATGAATACCCCTAACAGTCTGCCTTATGGGAGGTTTATGTACTAAATGGCAGAGCCAGGTTTTGGGGTTGACCTGGAACATGAGAAGGTGCTTAGATGTGTTTTGTACATTTCTGTGGTTAAGTCAACACACCCCAGAACTATTACGTATGTCCTAATAAGGATCAGTAATAGTACTTAGGTAGGCACAGTTTTAACTGATGTGTTCTTTACATTTTTTCCCTCCTCCATCCATTCTTAGACCACCTGATATAAATCAGGCCCATGGGCTTTGGGGATTGGGCATTAGGCAGACCAACACGGAAAAGGCACGTTTCTCCCCATGTCCCACACCCTCATAAAGTAGCCCCGACTACCAAGCAATTCAACATCCATGCCTTTGGGTCCCACAGAAACCCCGCACCCAACACATTCAATAATTTGTATATGCCTCCATGGGAACTGTTTTTTTTTATATCTAAAATATGTCTAGAAACATCCAATAACAAACCCAGTGATACAGTTCAGGGTTTTTGTTAGACGGGAACCTAACGCAAAATCTGAAAAAGCAGCTAAAAACCCCTTAGTGGCTCAAAATTTAAAATAATATTTTATAGGTCTTTTTTTGGAAATTTTTAACCATTTATTTGGCCCCTAACCCAAAAGGGTTGGCGACCTTCAACCCCATGATCTACAACATGCAAAAAAAACCGGGAAAAGTTTCCTCTAGGTGGGTTTAATTTGTACCTTGCTACAGGCTATTAAGACTACTGTCAGTAGCTAAAATGACTTCATTCGCTTTGGCTCACATCCAAAAATTTTTTTTTACTGCCCCAAAATTTAATTTTTCAAAAAACCCATCAAATATATTTGTGGAACACAGACAGGTGACCGTTTGGTTCGACCCACACATTTTTTTCAATTCCTATGTGCAAAATGAAAACCCAACCCAAAAACTCCCCAAAGTCCCGGCACACCCAAAATTTTCCCTCTGGTCACCCCCACTCCTCTCCTCCCTCCCAAACTCTTGCCTTCTTCCTCCCGACTCAGCCATCGAATGATGGGGGGGACCTTTATCCACACCCAGATGTGCTCCAGGTACCTCCCGATTAGCTTCCGCCCTCCTTATGTGGCAGATGTAACAGATGGACACCGGAAAAACTCCGGGTGTCCTGGTCTTCTTCCCCAGCATTTCTGGGTGTGGCGGAAGTGCTGAGGGCCAGGTCTCTCCAGGCATCGGCGCCACCTGGCAGTGACCATGGGCCCCTAGCGTGAGTTTCCAAGCTCAGTTCTGTAGTCCCCAAAGCCACCAGGCGGTTGCCCCTCGTGGTCTGGAGGAGGCATGCCATGCGCCACAATGTATATCGGGGATGTGCTGGCAGATGCAATCTGATCAACACCTCAAAAAGCAAAAACATACCAGTGCAGGATACCAGTGAGTTCATCAGCTTATGAGGGGAAGGAAGCAACATAAACAACAATAGATCACCAATGTTGCTTGGCTCCTGCATATCAACAGCATACATCTGCATAACACCTCGCTGGGACTGTGACAGCCAAGTCAAGTTTCTGCTTCCAAGTCACTCTGGTGTGTTCAGAGCAGTGTGTGGTATACATTTATTTAATACTAGAAAATACCAACCGCGGAGAAGTAGTGTGTTAAAGAAGTGATGAAAAAAAAAGGAAACATTTTAATAATAACGTAACATGATTGACAATGTAATTGTGTTGTCATTGTCATGAGTGTTGCTATATATATATATATATACATATATATATATATATATATATACAGTGGAACCTCTGTTTCGAGTAACTTGGTTTATGAGTGTTTTGCAAGACGAGCAAAAATTTTTAATAAATTTTGACTTGATAAGCGAACCTATGTTGCATCGAGCAGTATGGATACACTTTGTCTGCTGGCGCATGTGATCACAACTGAGCTGATGGTTCCTCTCTCCCCCCTTATCTTGCTTGCTTGCTCGCTCAGCGCTCTCTTTTTACAGCATTCTCTCTCCCCTCTCCTTATCTGCTTGCTCCCCCAAACACGTCTCTCTGTTTACAGTCTCTCTCTCTCTCTCCTTATCTTGCTTGTTGCTCGTTGGCGCCTTCTCTCTCTCCTTATCTGCTTGCTCCCCCAGGTTTTCTTTACGGCTTCTCTCTTCTTATCTCGCCGCCCAGCACCTCTCTTGTTTACTACAGCATTGTGACTGTGTGGTGGCCTGTGAAGTGCAGTCCCCATCTTGCCCCCCAAAACCCACGAGCTGAGTCTCAGTATTTTAACACTAGTTTTATTCAGCTTGAAACAGCAACAGGCTGTTATTTTGCAGCGGATCTTTATAATGTTCTTGTATGACCCATTGCGACAGGCGCTTAGCATGTCTGCGATCTTTTGGATGTGCTTATACGGCCCGAACTGCTACAGGTTTGGGAGACTCGATTGCTTTGGGACGCCTTCCCGTGTCGCCTTGTTGGGTGGAACCCCACATGAGTTTAGAAACTCACACCACCCATGATTCTTTTTAAAGGTAAAGTGCAGGTTAATTTGTATTATGTATTTTACTTTATATTTTGTCTTAATATTTTTATAGAATATTTTTGGGGTTGTGGAACGAATCATCTGAGTTTCCATTATTTCTTATGGGGAAATTTGCTTTGATATCGAGTTTTTTGGATTCGAGCATGTTCAAACAATTATGCTCGCAAAACCGAGGTTCCACTGTATATATATATATATATATATACACATACATATAAACATATATATACACACATATATATATACATATACATATATACATATACATATTATACAGGAAAGGGCGCTATATAGCACCGCCCCGGGCACAGACTACGACGGGCCCGGGTAAAAGTCAAACAGGTTTTTTATTAGTTCTTCAGCCGTAAAACACGCCCTTTCCCCGTGTCCCACAGGCCCAACATCGTCCCAAAAACACTTTTTAAAAGCACAACAACTCTCCACCCTGTACCACCACTCCTTTTCAGGCAACCTCGTCCTCTTCCTACCCGATTCTGGCCCTTTAGTGGTGGAGGCTGGCCATTTTATACCCCACCGGAAGTGTTCCAGGTGCTTGAGCAACCTGGTCCCACACCTCCGGTGGTGCTAATGACTCTCCAGCGGGTTCTTGAGTCTTGGCAGCGCCTAAGCGGACACCACATCTCCCACCATGCTGTGGAGGACTCCATGTCCCATGGAGCCACGGAAGAGTGGGAAATGAACATCCCGGGGAGGTATTGAGCTGTCCATGGTGGCTTCCATATGCAGCAGGCTCCTACAGGCATGGCACCCGGCTGTCCATCACACATATACATATATATATATATATATATATATATATATATATATATATATAACATATACAATATATACATATATACTCAGCAAAAAGCGTCCCTTTTTCAGGACTGTGTATTTCAACAATAATGTTTTAAAATCAAATAACTTTACAGATCTTCTATGTAAAGGGTTTAAACAATGTTTTCCATGCATGTTCAATTAACCATAATCAATTAATTAACATGCACCTGTGGAATAGTCTTAAGACCTTAACAGCTTACAGAAAGTAGGCATTTAAGGTCACAGCACTAAAGAGACTTGTCTACCGACTGTGAAAAACACCCAAAGAAAGATGCCCGGGTCCTGCTCATCTGCGGAACTGCACTAGGCATGCTGCAAGGAGGCATGAGGACTGCTGATGCGGCTAGGGCAATAAATTACCATGTCCGCACTGTGAGGCGCCTAAGACAGCGCTACAGGGAGACAGGAAGGACAGCTGATCATCCTCGCAGTGGAAGAGCCGGATCTCAATCCCATTGAGCACGTCTGGGACCTGTTGGATCGCAGGGTGAGGGCTGGCCATTCCCAGAAATGTCCAGAAACTTGCAGGTGCCTTGGTGGAAGAGTGGGGTAACATCTCACAGCAAGAACTGACAAATCTGGTCCAGTCCATGAGGAGGAGATGCACTGCAGTACTTCAAGCAGCTGGTGGCCACACCAGATACTGAGTACTTTTGATTTTGAGCCTCCCTTCATTCAGGGACACATTGTACATTTTTAGTTTATGTCTTATGGTGTTGAGTCTTTAGTGTTCATACAAATATTTACACATTAAGTTTACTGAAAGTAAAAACAGTTGAAAGTCAGAGGCGTTTTTTTTTGCTGAGTATATATACACATATACATATAAATATATATATATATATATACACATATATATATAATACACACACACACATATATACATATATATGCAAAACATATCTACATATATATATATATATATATTAGGGGGGACTGATTAAAAATTAATCTAATTAATTGGGAGGCTGTGTAATTAATTAATCTTGATTAATCGTATTAATCCAAAAAAAATTTTTTCCCAAATCAAAATTTTTTTTTAATTTAAAAGGGTTTTAGGGGGGACAGAATCAAATAATAGACATGGAAATGAATATTGTAAACTCAAGCTCTTTAATTTCTGAAAAAATGCATTTAAACTGCATTTCAATTCAAATCGGGAAAAAAAAAATATCACCCCTTTGGCTAAAATTGGGGCAGATTTAAAAAATAAAGTGTTTTTTTAAGTACTTTAAGTACATTTTCAACATAAAGTGCAGTTCTTCATCTTAAAAATAAGGCAGAAACATAAAAGGTAATTTGACCAGCTTCCCCTTTTTAAACTCTGAGTAACCTAGCCAAAATTATTTTGTACATTAGGCTAAAACAGTGTGATCATTGAAAATTTGTAATTAGATGTAATTAGAATTACTAACGGTCACGGAAGTCCAATGACCCCCAATAAGAGCCAAAAGTCCGCTTTCTGTAATGCATCTAATTTTGCTTTTTAGCAATGACACCCTAGGGTGCTGCTGATATATTATAATTACTCGGGTTTTCTCCTTCCATCTCATGGATACTCCACCAGGTCCCCAGACCAACACACCAACAAGGAAAGTTTCAACAACAACAACTTTATTCAAAGGACCCACCCCAATTGAATGGTGTCCCAAACAAAGAAATAGAATAAAAGCTTAACAACAATGCAGTGAAAATTAATAAACGGTAATAAAGTATTTTATCAAATGTGATATATACAATCCTATAACTGTCCTCTGGGCAGGCGTTTAAAAAAATTTCCCCTTTATGCTCCCAGTCCCTCAGGAAACCTTCTTCCCTCCCCTCACTGGCCAGTGATCCCAGGAAGACAAACAAAAAAAATGGTGTTGGGGCCCTTTGTTTCTATCGTTGGAAAGGCTCTATTCCAAATGGAGCATTTGTAATCCACTAAAAAGATATCTGTCCTCCAACTGGACTCTCCAAATGGCCACAATAGAGTAAAGTAAAGATAGGATGTTTTGCGATATACAGCACACCCCTGGGTTCGGAAGGCGGTTTTGATGCTCCTCAGTGATCCAATACCCCAAGTGCCCCTCAGAGCCCCGGAAAATCACTCCTCCCCGGTTCCTCCAGGTGATTCTCTCTCTCCTCCAAAAAAAGTCTCTGTCCTCCAAAAAGTCTATTCCTTTGCCCCTCACTCTCCCAAATCCATCCTCCCTTCCCTCCTTCCTCCGTCCGTCTCCGCCCCCCCAAACAACGAGTTCCCCCTGTATTCTATTCCTATCCTGATCAGCGCTCTGCTGCCATCTAATGTCTAGTTCTTAAAATGAGCTCCATGACTGTCTTATTCAGACATACACACAAAGATGTCTGTGTACATGCTACACTTGTTTTGTGGAAGCGAATGTTCTCTTGTTCCCTTGTACTAATTCATGTCTGAGAAATAAGCTTTACAAAAAACCATGTAATAGCATCTTTGTTTTTTGCAAACAGAAAAATATTTGTGCAAAGGACTCAAGGTCTGAGCATTCCACACATGAGTCTGCCTTATCACGTTTTCCCCTTTGCTTGCATCTGAACACCATAACAAAGGAGCCAGAAATCAAGTTGCATAAGGGACTAAAGGGCTCAAGGTTTGTTTAAAAAAATGTGTTGACCGTTTCATTTTTTAATGATATTAAATCACTGTTCTAGGGTATAAAAATGGACCCCACCCAACAGCGGGTTCAGAAGAGCCCTGGCGCTGTCATGTATATTTGATTGTCTGTTTTCTGAAACTCTTCTCCTGTGACTCTGAAAAATAAAGCTGCTTTATAACCCATCCTGCTGTCTGGTCTGAGTTTTCGTCCACACTTTTCAGTGTCATAAAGCTGTTGAATTTACTTGAATCTCTCTGACACGGCAGTTGAAAAGTTGGATGACCTGATGCTAACTTAGCACATTTTTCACCTGTTAGTGGTCTACGGTCAAAGCAATCCATTTTGTGAGAGAATTTGTAGTTTGACCGATGTTGACTTACTAATTTTGGTCCTAAAGCCAGTCATTTCATCAGTTTTGGGCTGCCGACACCTTTTGTTGGTACTCAAACTGTACTGCTAGTGCTAACAGCATACACAGTTTCTGTGTTGCTGTAACATGTTTTGCATTTAGATGGTACCGTAAGGGTAGAGTGCCTCGATGTTATGCAAACTCCTTTTTGCAAATTTGCACAAAAACACTTTATCAAGGCTTCTGCGGTGTAGTCTTTTGAAATGAAATTTGCCTCCAATCAGTGATGAGCGTGCTTTCTTCCGACTATTGCATTTTTAGAAGTCTGATGTGTGCATCAAATCATCATTGACAATGTTCCCCTTTGCTTGGAATGCAAAGTGTGATTAAATGGTTATTTCTTTTTACGGATAATGTATAAAGCTTCTAGCTGTACTTGTGCTAAGAAAAGGGAACATTTTAAAAGTACGTTAACATGATTGTCAATGTAATAGATTTATAGTGTTGCTGTCATCAATGATTTGATTATCATTATTTCTTTCAATCAGGTTAAGATTTGAGGATGTGTTGTGTTCAAGTTATATTCCGTGTTTGTCAACCATTGTAAAGATAACAGGTTTCATTCATGCAGGTTCACTACCCAAATGGTACTCGTGAATGTAAGATGTTCACAGGCATTCCCTGGTATTAAGTGCTGGAAATTGCCTGAGAATAATTTAGCAGTAGGGGTGTGTATGAACTTAATTTAATCTTTTCCAGGCCTGCAAAGTCAGTTGACATGAGCCCTGAGTTACATGCCGAAGCTTCTCAGGTGTGCTCATGTGATATTGCGATGTCAGCGGCTTTATTTTAATGTTAGCTAAGCCCCGGCACTTAAAGTTTCTTGCTACAGCAATTTTAACCCCGATTACAAAGTGACCCAAAGTCTCGTTTATACCTGTGTCTTCTCATTAAGCTTGTATCCATGAATACAATATTCGTAGGTAGGCATGACAACGCAGGCGGAGGTGTGTTATAAAGTTAATTTAAACTTCGCGGTTCACACACGTGCTTTGTTTCCGCAGTAGCTGCACTTATGAATATGCTTGTATCGTCACTCGCTTCATAATCTTTGCTGCCTTCTCAATGTGAAATGGCGTTTTTGTTCAGCGCTCTTTGGAGCTCTACCTTGTTTTCTATGTACTGCGTTGATAGTCAATTCCGTGATTATGTGGGAGGCGGGATGATGTCCCCGAAACTCCCCCCCACGCCATTGAGCTGAAGTCCATTACAGTATATGGAGAAAAATAGGTTCCAGTTATGACCGTTCTGCGTAAATTTCAAAATGAAACCTCCTTAACTTTTGGATGTAAGCTGTAAGGAATGAGCCTGCAAATTTCAGCCTTATACCTACAGGAAGTTGGAAGTTGAGTGATGAGTCAGTGAGTCAGTGAGGGCTTTGCTTTTATTAGTATATACTAGCAGAATACCGCCGGGGGAGAATAGTGTGTTAAAGAAGCGAAAAAGAAAAGGAAAAATTTTAAAAATAACGAACATATGGTTGTTAATGTAATTGTTTTGTCATTGATATGAGTGTTGTTCTCATATCTATCTATATATATATATCTCTATCTATCTATATATATATATATATATATATATGTTGTTCTCATATCATCTATATATATATATCTCTATCTCTATGTATATATAACCAGCGTTGAGCGGGAAGTAGTGTGTTAAGAAGGAAGAGAAAGAAAAGAAACATTTTTAAAATAACGTAACATGATTGTCAATGTAATTGTTTTGTCACTGTTATGAGTGTGCTGTGATATATATATATAGAAAATACCAGCCAGCGATGTCATGTTGAAGAAGTTATGAAAAGAAAGAAACATTTTAAAAATAATGTAACATGATTGTCAAAGTAATTGTTTGTGTATTTAGGCAGCGTCACAAAGTTGTTTTGGTAGCTCATCAGAAGTGTACCGTGCGTCTGACACGCCTCCTTTTTACTGTTTTCTCACAGCTTGCATTGCTGCTGTCATATATACACACACACACATACACACACACACACACACACATACATACATACATATATATATATATATATATATATATATATACATATATATACACATACATATCTTCATATCTACATATCTATATACATATCTACATATACACACATATATATATATATATATATACATACATACCTACATACATACATACATACGGGGCCCTGGGGCCCCCTCTGACCAGGCCTGGAGGTGGGGCTGTGGGCGCCTGGTGGCAGGCCCTGCACCCATGGGTCCGGCGGCACAGCCAAGAGTCGGGGTCCTCCTCCCCCATGGGCTCACCACCTATGGGAGGGGCCAAGGAGGTTGGGTGCAATGTAGTTGGGTGGTGCAGGCGGGGCCCTTGGCGGTCTGATCCTTGCTGAAACTGGCTCTTGGGGGGAATGTCACCTCTCTGAGGGGAAGGGCCGAGCTAGTCTGGGTGAGAGAGGTTCGAATAGATGTCGGACTCACCTCGGCCTTCAGCTGGACTCTGGAACCAATCTCCTTGAGAGGGGCTGGACTCTCTACCACTCTGGAGTTGCCCGGTGAGGCGCCGAGCAGGTGTGAGCATACATTGCCCCAGACTCGGGCCTGTGCATTGAGGGTTTACCCGTGGGCAGAGTGTGGCCTCCCTCCGCCTCGTGGGGGGAAGGTCCTGACTTGTTGTTTGTGCTTATGCGCCCGAACAGCAGTTTGGAGTATCCACCCTTTTGGAGTCTCTGGAGGGGTTGCTAGAGGGCATACCTTCTAGGGGATTCCCTCGTTTTGCTGGGAGACTTCAATGCTCACGTGGAGCAATGACTAGAGAGACCTGGAAGAGGCGTGATTGGGAGGAATGGCCCCGATCTGAACCTAGCGGTGTTTTGTTATTGGACTTCTGTGCTCATCGGATTGTCCATACGAACACCATGTTCAACATAAGGGTGTTCATATGTGCACTTGGCACCAGGACACCCAAGGCCTCAGGTGATGATCGGACTTTGTAGTGGGATCGTCGGACTTGGGCCATATGTCTTGACACTTCGGGTGAAGAGGGCCGGAGCTGTCAACTGATCACCACCTGGTGGGAGTTGGCTCGATGGTGGGGAAGATGCCAGTCAGACCTGGTATGCATAAGCGTGTTGTGAGGGTCTGCTGGGACGGCTGGCAGAGTCCCCTGTCAGAGTAGCTCAACTCCCACCTCCGGCAGAACTTCAACCCGTCGAGGGAGGTGGGGACATTGAGTCGAATGGGCCATGTTCCGTGACTCATTGTTGAGGCGGCTGACGGGCTGTGGCGCCAGGTGAGTCGTTGCCTGTCGTGGCGGCGAATCCCGAACCAGTTGATGGACACTTTTTTTGTCCTGTGGGTCTCTGGAGGCAGCTGATAGGTACTGGCAGAATGGCAGGCGCGGCTTGGTTGTTGTGAGGCAAAACTCGGGCAAGGGAGGAGTTGGAGGCCATGGAGAATGGCTTTGGGCCGGCCGAGGAGATTCTGGTCCACCGTCCGGCTCTCAGGAGGAAGCAGTGCAGTGTCAACACATTATATAGTGGGGATGATACTGCTGACCTCGACTTCGGACGTTGGTCGATGGGAGGAGTACCAAGACCTCCTCAATCCCACTAACATGCCTTCATGGGAAGCAGAGCCTGGGGACTCTGAGGTGGGCTCTCCGTCTCTGGGACTGAAGTCACGGGTGGTCAAAACTCCTTGGTGACAGGGCCCGGGGTGGATGAGATCGCCCGGAGTTCCTTAAGGCTCTGGATGTTGTAGGACTGTCTTGGTTGACGTCTCTGCAACAACGCATGGACATCGGGGACAGTGCCTCTGGATTGTCAGACGGAGTGATGGCCCCCCTTTTTAAAAAAGGGGGCCCGGAGGTGTGTTCCAACTATAGGGGGATCACACTCCTCAGCCTCCTGGAAAATCTATTCGTGGGTTCTGGAGGGAGGGTCCGTGGATAGTCGAACCTGGATTCAGGAGGAACAGTGTGGTTTTAGGTCCTGGTGCGGAACAGTGGACCAGCTCTTCACCCTAGCAGAGTCCTGGAGGTGCAGGGGAGTTTGCCGACCGGTCTACATGTGTTTTGTGGACTTGGAAAGGCATTGACGTGTCCCTCGGGGAATCCTGTGGGGGTGCTCGGATAGGGTACCGGACCCTGATAAGAGCTGTTCGGTCTCTGTACAACCCGGTGTCAGAGCTTGGTTGCGTGCCCGTTTCCAGTAGAGTTGGACTCTGCCAGGGCTGCCCTTTGTCACCGATTCTGTTCATAACTTTTATGGACAGAATTTCTAGGCCAGAGGTGTTGAAGGGGTCCGGTTTGGTGGACTCAGGATTGGGTCACTGCTTTTTGCAGATGATGTTGTCCTGTTTTCTTCATCAGGCCGTGATCTTCAGCTCTCTCTGGATCGGTTTGCAGCTGAGTGTGAAGCGGCTGGGATGAGAATCAGCACCTCCCAAAACCGAGAGCATGGTCCTCAGCCCGGGAAAGGGTGGAGTGCCCTTCAGGGTTGGGAGAGACCCTGCCCAAGTGGAGGAGTTCAAGTATCTCGAGTCTTGTTTTATGAGTGAGGGAAGAATGGGCGTGAGATTGACAGGCGGATCGGGTGCGGCATCCGCAGTGATGCGGGCTCTGCATCGGTCTGTCGTGGTGAAAAGGAGCTGAGCCGTAAGGCAAAGCTCTCAATTCCAGTCGATCTAGCCTCCTACCCTCCCTATGGTCATGGAAACTGTGGGGAGTGACCGAAAGAACGAGATCCTTGAATACAAGCGGCTGAAATGAGTTTCCTCCGCAGGGGTGTCTGGGCTTTCCCTTAAAGAAGTTTCCCTGGAAGAAGTGGCGGGAGAGGGAAATCTGGGCCTCTCTGTAGCTGCTGCACGACCCGACCTCGGATAAGCGGAAGAGGATGGATGGATGGATGGATGGATATATGTATGTATGTATGTATGTATGTATGTGTGTGTGTGTGTATATATATATATACACATACATATACTTGTGTGTATGTTTGTATGTGTTGTCACAAGAACGAGACATGGACAGATAAAGAGTTGGGGCAGCCACCCGTATATTGTGGTATCCTGGCTGGGCGTGTCTCAAACACAAAGCACTGAAGTGCATACAACCGAGTCCAAAACAAGACTGAGGAAACAAAGGAAAAGGGGCAGGTTTTAAAGGGGAAGACAGGAGTAGGTCATATGGATCTGGCACGTGATCTTCCACCATTGGTTTAGCCGGAGGTGACATCAGAGGGACTGGAGCTGGTGTGGCCGACTTCCATTGGCTCAGTCCCGAAGTGATGTCAGGAGAGCCAGTTGAAATCCCGGGGATGGTCTACAGGCAAGGAGAAAAGAGTCAGTGCACTCTGCCACCCTGCATGCCTCGAACTGCCTTCACTCAAGCCCTTTGCTGCTCCTCCCATGCATGCGTGTGTGACAAGGCCCCATAGCCCAGACCCGGCGGGTCAGGCGACTAACCGAGGTCGTGAACCGAGAAGGGCATCAGCGTTGGCGTGAGGCCCGCGATGAAACGAGCAAACTTATGCGGTTGTAGGTCAAGGAACCACGGTGACCGCGATTCACTCCTTGTGGAGAGCCATCCACTGTAGAGGTGATGGTCACGTGACAAGGGTGAATTCGCCCAACAGGTAGTACCTAAGCTGAGTAATCACCCATTTAATCGCCAGAGCCTCCTCTCCACCGCAGCATACCTGGTCTCCGGTCCAACAGTTTCCGGCTCAGGAACATGATGGGGTGCTCCACACCATCGCGCTTTGGCTCAGCACGGCGCCCAGGCCTGTATCCGAAGCGTCCGTCCTGGAAGGATGAAAGGCAAAGAAAGTTAGGTGCCATCAAAATAAGGTGTGGACGTAAGGGCCTGCTTTAAGTCACCAAATGCAGCTGTTTTTCAGTCCATGCCACAATGTTGAGGCCCTCTTCTTTGTTAAATCAGTCAAGGCGCCGCTCTCCGAAAACCGGTACAAACCGGCTGTAGTACCCGCGCTAATCCGAAAGGCTTGGACCTGCGCTGGTTGCGGACGGGGCCATTTCAGAATGCATCAATTTTGGAGCACTGTGGCCTTACGGTACCCGACCCACCAGGTAGCCTAAATATTTGGCCCAGCAATCGAAGAAGCATTTCTTGGGATTAATCCGAACCCGGCCTCACCAAGTGTCCGTAATACCGCTTGGACATGCTGTAGGTGTTCCTTCCATGTGCTGGAATAGATGACCACGTCATCAGGTAGGCAGCACTGTATGAGTTATGGGGCGAAGCACTTTGTCCACCAGACGCTGAAAGGTTGCTGGAGCCGTGTAACCAAATGGAAGGACACGATACTGCCAGTGTCCGCTAGGGGTACTAAACGCGGTTTTCCTTGCAGAGTCCGTTAGGAACCTGCCAGTACCCTAGCGTTATGTCAAGTGTGGTCAGGTATTGAGCCTGTCCAAGCCTCTCGAGGAGGCTGCCCACGCGTGGCATTGGATAGGCATCAAATTGGGAGACTTGATTAAGCCGGACCGGAGTCATTGCAGAACCTCAACTCCCGTCAGGCTTACCGAGAGCACAATGGGGCTGGACCAGGGACTATAACTTTCCTCAATCACACCTAGCTCCAGCATGCGCTTGATCTCAAGCTCCACTTCAGCCTTTTGCCTCGGGAAGCCGTCACGGCGTTCTTGGACAACAACCCCGGGCTCTGTCACGATGTTGTGCTCAATCAGAGAGGTCCTTCCGGGGTTCTCACTGACTACCTCCCGAACGACCCGGATAACTGTTTCCAGCTCCTGCCGCTGTCTGGGACCTAAGTCCGTGCGAAGTTAAGGTCGTGTGTGTGAGCGAAGGAGTGAGCGGGCTGGCCGGAGGAGGATCGGGTCCCTGTCCTCCACGGTTTCAGCAGGTTCACATGATAAACCGCTCCTTTGGCCGACGGTTGGGTTGACTCACCAAATAGTGACCAGTCCCTTCCTCTCCTTAACTTAGTAGGGGCCCTGCCAGTGGGCAAGCAATTTAGAGTGGGAGGTAGGCACTGGGACCATGACCCGATCTCCCGGGCGGAACTCCCGAAGAGACGTGCCGCGGTTGTAGTACCGGGCCTGTGCTGCTTGAGCCTCCTCCATGTGACTTTTAAGGACAGGCGAATCTTTCCAAATCTATCGGCGTAATCGCGATATACTCCTAGCTATGTTTGTGGAGGGAAGAGCCTCTTCTTCCCAGCCTTCTTTCAAAATATCTAATATGCCCGAGGTTGTCGCCGTACAGTAGTTCAAAGGGGAGAACCCGTGGAGCTGTGGACTTCCGATAGGCAAAAAGGCGAGGGGAGGAGTGATCCCAGTTCCTTCCATCCTCGCTGACCACCTACGCAAGCATTTGCTTGAGAGTTTGATTAAACCTCTCTACTAATCCGTCGGTTTGAGGATGATACGAGGTCTTTAAATGCTTTATTTTCAGTAATCTGGCAGTCTCCTTGAGCGTCTCCGAGGTGAAGGGGTCCCCTGGTCTGTCAAGACTTCTTTGGGATCCCACGCGAATAACCCTAGTAATTCCCGATCATGGCTTTAGAGGTAGCTGAGCGAATGGAACAGCTTGGGGTATCGTAGTAGCATAATCCACGAGGACAAAATGTGCCTGTGTCCTCGGGCTGAGGGCTCTAGGGGTCCCACCAGGTCGACCCGATTCTGTGGAAGGAGCGTCAATCAGTGGAATAGGAACAAGAGGAGCACGGTCCCTTCTAGGAATTTATGCATTTGACACTCGGGCAGGAAGCGCAAAAGCCGAACCTCCCTCTATCCTGGCCAGTAGAAGCGGAGCTTGATCCGCTCCAGGAGTTTTTCGGTGCCCAGGTGGCCACCTAGGAGGTGTTGCTAGCCTTCGCAGACCTGCCGCGGAAGGTACGTACTAGCAGCAGCCTCGTCTCCTGCCGTCATGCATTGCTACGGTAAAGGAGGTCATTATCTAGCACAAAGTAGGGGCCCTGTGGCATCGACTGACTAGTGCGTGGCCATTGACAAGGACCACTGCATTTTTACAAACTTCAGGAGTCGTCATTCCATTGCCCCTTCTAAAAGAAGCCGGCGTTTCTTTAAATTGGAACCGCAACACGGAGAGAGGGTCAGCGTCGACCTCAATGGGCGTGTTTCCTCCCGCTCCGCCTTGTGCGTTATGAGGTGTTAGCCCGCGACGCCCGGGAGTTGCCACGTCCAGTCAGGGCGACTGCTCTTCTCTGCCCGGCGATTACCGGCGGAGGCAGCGAGACGTTCATCTCCGTCCATAACGAGGCCCAAATTAACCCGGGAGTGGTATGTGTCTCACCGCTTTTGATTTTCGACCAGTCCCGCCCTAGTATCACCGGGTGTGGAGGATCAGGTAGGACCATCGGTGAGTTCCGAACTGACCCTCCGTCTGATGATACAGCCGGACCTGTACCAGTGGATGTTCCTGGACACAGAGTTATACCAGTCTTAAAATTTAGCCCCTTTGCAGTTGCACAGCGGTAGGCAACAATTGAAATGTTGCTGCGAGTCGAACAAACCTGTGGTCTTGTGTCCGTTGAGCGATCACCAGCCAGTATGTGGGACCGCCACGGTTAGCCAGAGCACACCAACCCCTCTCGCCCTCCACCTGCATTCCTCTCCTTGCCTCCAATGCTACCCGGTTTCGCCCAGGACGCCATATACTGAGCTCCGGATTGTACAGGGTGGGGCTAGGTCTTGAGCGTACCCGGCTGAGTTTGACATGAGGCGGTTCTGCTCCCTAGAGTGTGAGGCCGCCTCTCTGCGTCTCCATAAGCTCTAGAGCTCAGCCATGTTCTTAAACGCTCCCCAAACCGCTGGGTGAAGCCACAGGGAAGCGCTTCCAGGGCAGATAGCAAGCTACCTGCTTCTTATTTAGTAAGGCGTGTTTTCAAATGGCGTAGCCAATGCCCTACCATTGCCCATAAGGACCAGGCTTGTTTGTTGGTTGGCGTTCAGGGTCCAACCTCCATGTTTTTATTTTATTCACCTGCCAGTCTAGGGCACTAGGTGGTAAATGGGGCTTTGGTTTTGCAGGAGGCAGGCACTCTCCCCAAGAGAGCATACTGAGTCCTTTGCCTCCCTCCAGGGCAGCCCAATTCTGTGAGCCCGACCGCACACTCCTGGCCACCCAGATGGGCTAGTTATGAGTGCCGGGCCGGCCCTGCACGGTCCGCGCCAACCACGGGGCACCCTCCCGCCTGAATACTTTGGCCCCAATGCACGCTCCCACCTGGGTATATTGCAGGTCCTGTCCCTTCTCTTCCGGGACTCTCTCCATCCTGCAGCTCGCCACTGTCACAAGAACGAGACATGGACAGATAAAGAGTTGGGGCAGCCACCCATATATTGTGGTATCCGTCTGCAAAAGTCGTTTTCCTCAAACACAAAGCACTGAACTGCATACACCAGTCAAAACAAGACTGAGAACAGGAAAAGGGGCAGGTTTTAAGGGAAGACAGGAAGTAGGTCCATATGGATCTGCCGTGGTCTTCCACCATTGGTTTGTAGCGGAGGTGACATCAGAGGACTGGAGCTGGTGTGGCGACTTCCATTGGCTCAGTCCGGAAGTGATGTCAGGAGAGCCGTTGAAATTCCCGGGATGGCACCAGGCAAGGGAGAAAAGAGTCAGTGCTCTTCCACACCCGCATCCTCCCCCCTTCACTCAAGCCCTTTAGCTGCCTCCCATGCCCGGGACAGTGTCAATTGTGTGGGTTTTACTGATTAAGGGAAAATAATAAATTATTCTATAAGTTATTAAACATAAAAAAATTACGTTTAAAATCAGGTAAATTTAAATTACATTTTCTTGTGACGTTTAAATTTGTCCTCTGGAATGTCTTTCCCCCCGATTTTTAAAAAAATTTTTTGGTTTCCGGTTTTAAAAAGAAAATTTGGTTTGGGTAAAGGAAAAAAGGTAAAGAAAAAGTTCCTTTTCTTTTTATATAAAATTTTA
>NW_024379956.1:0-14010 GCF_016835505.1 Polypterus senegalus
ATACCACCGAAATAAGTATGTACATTGGTTTTGGTTAGTGCAGGGAAGCCGCCTACCAAATTTCGTGAAGATAGGGCCATGAATAAGAAGGTTCAATATGGCGGACGTTGTCGACCGTTATGACCGCACGTAGAATTTCGAAATGAAACCTGCTTAACTTTTTAAAGTAAGCTGTAAGGAATGGGCCGGCCAAATTTCAGCCTTCTACCTACAGGGGCAGTTGGAGAATTAGTGACTTTTGGTAAATTCAATATGGCGGCCGACAATGGCGTCATACCACCGAAATAAGTGTACACATCGGTTTTGGTTAGCGCAGGGTAGCCGCCTACCAAATTTCGTGAAGAAAGTTCAACATGGCGGACGTTGTCGACCGTTATGACCGTTATGACCGTTACGTGTAGAATTTCGAAATGAAACCTTCTTAACTTTTGTAAGTAAGCTGTAAGGAATCAGCCTGCCAAATTTCAGCCTTCTACCTACACGGGAACTTGGAGAATTAGTGATAAGTGAGTCAGTCAGTCAGTGAGTCAGTGAGGGCTTTGCCTTTTATTAGTATAGATATAGATATTAGATATGTATATATAGATATATATACTGTATATATAATGTGTGTGTGTATGTATGTATGTGTGTATATATATATATATATATATATATAACAGCAACACTCATAACAGTGACAAAACAATTACATTGACGATCATGTTACGTTATTTTCCTTTTCTTTATCATTACTTCTTTAACACACTACTTCTCCGCTGCGAAGCGTGGGTATTTTGCTAGTAAATAATAAATGGTACGGTCGTAGGAACATCTCATCTCTTTCACACTCCTGCTTTGCTGATATGGAACATCTGCCGCCTCATTACTTGCCACGCGAGTTTTCTGCTATCATCCTCACCTATGTCTATTTAAACTCTCAGGCTAACTTAGGTAAGGCCTAAACTCTATGATGTGCTTAGTAATTAAACATCTTAATGTATCATTTAGTGAAGCAGAGGACTTTAACAAAGCTAACCTGGGATGGATCAATCCTAACTTTCACAAGCACATCACATGCCCAACCAGAGGGAGAAACACACAAAACTATTGTTACACTCATTTCAATTCAGGCTCTAAAGCAGAGGTCACCAACTCCAGTCCTGGAGGACCACCATGACTGCAGGTTTTCATTCTAACCCTTTTCTGAATGAGTGACCTGTTTTCTCTGCTAATTAACTTCTTTTGAACTAATTTTAATTGACATGTTCTTGAAGACTCAGGTCCCTTAATTGTTTCTTTTTCCTTAATTAGCAGCCAAACAATAATGAGATGCAAAATGACCAAAAACAAAACAACTGGTGTCCATCATGCAATATCTGAAAATAAAGAAAGATGAAGGTCTCAGGAATGTCGATATGCTCAGGTCCCCAAAACATTTTAACAGTGCTCTTTGAAAGAGAAAATCCACAATTTCGGAATTGTCTGCTGATGCACCACAAGAGCAGCAACAAAGCCACAAAATTAAAGAACGGGTTCAATTAACAAGAATTGGCACCTCATTAAGCAGATGGTTGGAGTGATAGTGGTTGGAGTTTGAGGCCCAGACTTAGTTGGTCTTCTGTTGGTTCACTCTCTTCACATTTTATTTCTGTTTGGGTGCTGTTTAAGGAAAGAAATGAAGCAATGCAGAGGAGCAATGAAGAAATTCAGGGGAACAAATCTTAAAAATGCAATTCAATTAAAATGATTTCACAAGAAGTTAATTAGCAGCATAAACAGGGCACTCATTAAAAAAAAAGGTTAGAATGAAAACCTGCAGCCACAGTGGTCCTCCAGTTCTGGACTTGGTGACTCCTGCTCTAAAGCAATCCTGGTGACCCCTGGCTTTTAGCAGGTTGGACCACTGCTCCACTTTCCTTCTCCCCGAGTATAAACAGTGCATTATAATGGTTCCGGTGACGAGAGAGATCAAATGCTTGTCCACCCAATCTGAAGCCGTTGTGCAAGATGCACTTGATGACTTAGAGTGGGATGCGTTCTGGTCAAGCTGTAATGATGTCAGCAAGTTTGCAGATGTGACTGTCAGCTTTGTTGTTATACAAGCGAAGTCCATTGTTCCATCAAGAGCAATCCAGTGTTTCCCCAGTCAGAAGCTGTAGGTCGACAACACCATCTGGGATGTGTTGAACGTGGGATTGCAGACTGGAGAGTATAGTGAGTACAACGTAGCCTGCTACACTCTAAGGAAGGCTGTGGAGACGGCAAAGAAGCAGCACAAGGAGAAAGTGGAGTCTAACTTCCATATGGGGGACAACAGACAATTGTTGCAGGGACTACAGGTCAAGTGAACCAGAAGTGAATGCTGGCGCCTTTGTCTGCTGCTGCTCGCCGGTGCTCTGTTTATGTATTTTTTCTATTTGCCTTTTACTCATTTTTTGCCTTTTACGTTGGATCTGCCTTTGCATTGGATTAAAAACTGATATCACGCATTCCTGTCCCTTGCTTCTTTCAGCTTTAACACGATCCCTCGTAGAACTGTTCTCTGCTGGTTGTAATCTGTGTGGGTAAATGGAACTTTCTTGCTCTTTCTCTGCTCAAGTATCCAGCTTTGCTGAATAGGTGGTAGAAACTGCCCCTTGTCAATTGATGAGTACTTGTGGAAATCCCAGTGGTGACGGTCTACTGGCTAACGTGTTATTTTAATTGGGCTGAGAAGGCACACAATGGATACATTCCTTTGCTGCCAATTTTGAATTTGTTTGGGTGATTTTGGAATTCTGCTATGATAAACCTCAATTGGTTGTCATGGATTACTATGTCTACTCTGCTACATAATGCAGTCACCTCCAAAAAACTCACCAGGGGCCTCATGTATAACGCCGTGCGTAGAACTCGCACTATAACATGGCGTAAGCACAAAAGCCGAAATGTGCTTACGCACAGAAAAATCCAGATGCAAGAATCTGTGCGTACTCCAACTTCCACGTTCTTCCGCTACATACTATTTGTTCAAATAAGCCGTGGTATAATCAACAAAAGGAAGTTGATCGAGTGACTTAGCGTGTTGGAGAAAGTTGAAAGCTCACATTCACAAAATCGCACAGTGCCGGAAATAAAAAAGAAGTCACATATTAAAGTCACCGTGAAAAGCCGAATTGTAGCCCACTGTCTGAGTGTCATAAGAAAGCTTATTAGGGTACAGAGAAAAACGCCACACGGTGGGGAAAAAGCCGAAATGTCCACTTCAATCTCGACATTTCCACTTTAATCACGTAGTTTATTTTGTCATTAAAGTAGAACATCATAAAATTCATCTTAAAATTGTTTAATTAACCAGTTTCTAAAATCACATCGTAATTAAAGTAGCACGTTAAATGCTTTGTTTTGTATTTGATTTTCTATGTGCTCTATGTGTGTGAATCACTACTTGCTTCTTAAACCGGCTCTCTTCCTCCAACTGGACACAGAGTCCATTACATTCGTGATATTACAGCTCTCTGAATAGCTAAAATACTGAGATGTATACGTGATGTCATTTTCATGATGATAGGAGTTAAAGCCCGTTATTAAACATGTTTCACTTCGATGAAATAATTTATTGCAGCAGTACTGTCAGGGGCGACTCTAAGCTTGTGGTGGCACTGGGCAGAGGAAGAATCGGTGGCTCCTTCGCCCGCCAATGTCATGCACGGTGGATGGTCAAGTATGTTGCAGACACTAGCCGCCTCGTGCTCATGATGCAAGCATTTAACTTTTGCCGAAATTTGTCGCTGCGTTTTTAGCTGTGTTGTTATTTTATCTTTCTGTTTTATATTCAATATATATTGGCGTAGCCGTCACTGCAGTCAGTGCTTTTCTTTCCCCAAGTAACCAATCCCCACACAATCAGCTCTGTAATAGACGTTAAGCCATCTGTAAGCTTAGCGCCGATTCTTCAAAACGTTTAAAGAACATTGAAATATCTTCGTAGTACATGTTTAATTATTCTATCCTTAAAGACACTCCCAGTGAAGAATAAAGATTATTTAAATGAAGTTAAAGTTTTATCTGTATAATTTAATAAACATATTTTGCTGCATTTCACCTTAAAAATGATATCGTCATCATATGTAAATACGCGCTTTATAAAGTGGCTCAGGTTGTGCGATATTATAACTATAGTGCAAGTTTACAGTGGGGTGATTGTACTTATAAGTACAAACAGTTCTACAAGGAGCACTTGATTGGCTGCATTTAAAGTTCTTGGGATTAAACTGTTTTGAACGCGAGGTCCGTACAGGAAAGGCTTTGAAGCGTTTTGCCGTGGCAGAGACAGCGTGTGCTTAATGCCGTATACCGATAATTCTCTTTCCGATCAGCTGCTGCCGTGATTCACACTCAGATACAGTGATATAAATACTCTGAGTGGTGCAGTGAAAGAAATATGGAAAAAGATGATCCGCTGTGGCAACTCCTAACGGGAGGAGCTGAAAGAAGTGAGAGTAACAACGTTAAAGCAGTTATGGCATTTGGAATACTATGGCTGTTCCCTGGACCATTATATTGTTACGAGTTAATTACAATCAGATGCATTACACTAATAAACAATATGCGGTTAGTTTCTGTGTATTTATAAAGCCGCGTCATGAAAATAATGAGTAATCACACAAGAACAGTACCATTGCTTTGCGCTGGGTGCCGCCAGTTTGCAAAACTGAGCGGAGAACTTTCGTCGACAAGGCATGAGGTACCGTGGAAAAGTGCGTGGCTTTACGCCAAGTGTAGGTTTTATACATCGCGATTTGAACGTGAAAAAGTTCTTACGCAACATTTCTGTGCGTACGCACCGTTTATACATGAGGCCCCTGATGAATTGTATCGACTTTAAACAAACTATGAATTACCTGCTGATGTCCTGTTTTGCTGCGGCATTCTCCAACATCCAAAGTGCATTCACCGGTGGTCTCGCCATCATTTCTGTCTCAGCAGGAGTAACAGTGGGTCTATTCCTTCACTTTGGTCTGAAGGACGCTCTTGTCCACGTATTTTTGAGCGACATGTTAATCATAACGTGCTGATTCCTCTGGTAAAACCTCTGGAATATGTGTCCATAGACACTTTGAAGTTTGGATTACTTAACACTCAATCTATCTCAAACAAAGCTCTGCTGATTGGTTATTTTATTATAAACACTAAGATAGACTGCTGATGCCTTATGGAGACTTGGCAGCAACCATGTGATTATTTTCATCTAAATCAAGTGCTCCCTCTGGGGTTTGTCTGTATCTCTAAATCCCTTTCTTTGGGGAGGCGGTCTCACAATAATTCACTGCAAAGACCTAAAATTATCACCAATATCTCTTCCAGCGTATCCTTCCTTTGAACTGTTAGTTGGCAAATTCTGTGGACCTTATAGACAGAACTTTTTATTGTTTTAACTACTTTGTGTGCAGTGTCTCCAAATGTCAACCTTATGTGTGATTTTAAGATACACTTTGACACCTCAAGTAATGCACTCACAAATGATTTAATGAAATTCCTGACTGTTTTGATTTAATTCAATATGTGAACTTTTAAACTCATAACAAAGCTCATAATTTAGACTTAGTTTGCTGCTCTGGCATCATTCCTTACAATTTTATTCCTACTGAATTACCCATCTCGGTAATGATTACATTTGATGTTAGCTTACCTCTCAGTAAAATAAAGATTCAGTGTGTGATTTCATTTCTTAATGTCAAGTATGTAAATCCAGAGAGCCTTATTAATTTATTGCAATTTACCACACCACCAGAATTAGTAGGCCATTACAATGTAACTCTGTCTTCTGCCTTTGATGCACAAGCTCCCTTAAAAACATGGACTGCGTCATTTATTCACACTGCTCCCTGGTTTACACATGAACACCATCAGCTCAAGGCCATGGGCCGACAGTTGGAGCGTCTAGCTAAGGGGGGGGAGGGGGGTCTTGTTGTACATAAGTTAATGTATTTAAATCATATGTTAACACTAGAATTCCTGAAGTCTACAAAAACACTTGTAATCCTGGCCCACCTTAAATCTCTTTGCACCTCTCCATCAGCCTCTTTTGCTTTGTAAATGCGTCGATCAGCACAAGCAGCCTGCTGACCCATCCCCCGCCATGACGGAGCTCAGCTCAAGCCAAGGCTCCTTATCTGTGTGTGAGGTGAGGTGCCTGGAATTGTATAGAGTAAATAACGTAGTATATTGTTATTTGGAATACATGCATTTCATGTGTGATCCGTGTCTACAAAGGTCTGGGTAAGTGTAGAATGAAAAGAAATGAGAGAAGTGCAAGAATTGCCAAACACATACCTAAAGCATAAACTTTTTTCATGTTATTGTAATAATGACGAGAAGTGTATAATGTGTGAAGACTTGTCCAAATATCAAATAAACATGTGCGCTTTTATTCAAAGATATAACGAAAGAAAAAAAAAACATTCAATTCATATGTGGCTGTCAATGAGTTAAAAACTCAAGCTCAAATGTCAATCGGCAGGTAGTTTACATGTATTCGTAAATGATGCAGAGGTAAGAAATGCTGCCTTATAACCCGAAGGTCCCGGGTTTGAGACCAGGCACTCTGTGTTTTTAGTAGTGAGCTGCTATTAATATTATTATCTATATATATAATTCACTAAGGCAAGACAACCATGGAAAGCACGCAGGAAGGAGCTATGCCCACCAACTCCTGGCACCTCCGAGCCACGTTGACTGTTCATAGAGGCATGTTTCTCGCGGAGGTGAATCGCCATATGCAGCGTGTAAAACGGTTTGCGAGGGGTATCTCATGGTATCCTTAAAACAGTCCATTACAACTGAGGTTAAAACACAATGAAGTAAGCAGTCTTTAAAAACCTAGTTTTCGGTTACGACGCTGTGTGTAGGTTCGTTTCGTGCTTTTTTACAATGTTGCTTTTCTTGCTGATTTATTACATTACCAATTTTTTGAATGTTAATTTTCTCCCTTTGCTGATTATTTCTGCAATTTAATAAAAACATACATTTGATTTAAGTCTGTAACAGCCGGTGTAAATTTGGCTACTTGCAAAACTTAGCTCTTGTTTATTTATTATTCAGTTTTATTCTCTCAGTGACGTTCACGTGGAGCAACGAACTTGCCTCTCCCTCTTTGAGTTGAGAGCATTTATCTCAATTCTTTTTACAAGAGCAGCACTGTGGCTGATGCCTACTCAGAAGTGTTTGTTGTATCAGCAATCAGTGATACGATGTCCTGTGACTGCTGTCAGACTGGACAAAGGTACGACCGTAGCAACAGACAGCTTCTTCACATTTCGTTCTCCAGCTAATAGACTGCTGTAACGCAATGCAACTCTGCTTGGCACCATGAAGTAAAATTGGACGACACTGTCAGGATGCCGCTGTCAGATCTAAGCACTAGCGTGGCAAATTGATTTTATACTGAAGTGACGTTAGCTGCAGGTGGAGGTGCCATTTTACTTATGCATTGCTTACAACTTATTTAAAATTCTGCTAAGGATAATAACCTGTTCTAAATCCGCTGAACATATTACACCTATCCTGTCCCAACTTCACTGGCTCCCTGTTTACTATCGAATACAATACAAAATACTGCTCTTAACATTTAAAGCTCTCCACAGTCTTGCTCTTCCCTACCTTACTGATCTCCTACAGACTTATACTCTCTCTCGCTCACTTAGATCTTCATCTGCAGCTCTACTTTCTGTTCCACACATCAAACTCTGTTCTGTGGGAGCTCAAGCATTCTCTCATAGTGCTCCTCAACTCTGGAATTCTCTTCCCTCTCATATCTGTCAACTAGACTCAATAACACATTTTCAAAACTGCCCTCAACATGTATCTCTTGAAACTGGCATACCAATTAAGAATTTAACACTGCCTGTTATATTTGTTGTTTGCCACTACCTCTGTACCTTATTGCTATTTGATTTTATCATCCACCTTGTTTTTATATCTTATTACTGTTGTTTAATTTCATTGTAAGGTGACCTTGGGTGTTAAGAAAGGCGCCTAATATACAGGTGCCGGTCATAAAATTAGAATATCATGACAAAGTTGATTTATTTCAGTAATTCCATTCGAAAAGTGAAACTTGTATATTAGATTCATTCATTACACACAGACTGATGTATTTCAAATGTTTATTTCTTTTAATTTTGATGATTATAACTGACAACTAATGAAAGTCCCAAATTCAGTATCTCGAAAAATTAGAATATTGTGAAAAGGTTCAATATTGAAGACACCTGGTGCCACACTCTAATCAGCTAATTAACTCAAAACACCTGCAAAAGCCTTTAAATGGTCTCTCAGTCTAGTTCTGTAGGCTACACAATCATGGGGAAGACTGCTGACTTGACAGTTGTCCAAAAGACGACCATTGACACCTTGCACAAGGAGGGCAAGACACAAAGGTCATTGCTAAAGAGGCTGGCTGTTCACAGAGCTCTGTGTCCAAGCACATTAATAGAGAGGCGAAGGGAAGGACAAGATGTGGTAGAAAAAGTGTACAAGCAATATGGATAACCGCACCCTGGAGAGGATTGTGAAACAAAACCCATTCAAAACTGTGGGGGAGATTCACAAAGAGTGGACTGCAGCTGGAGTCAGTGCTTCAAGAACCACCACGCACAGACGTATGCAAGACATGGGTTTCAGCTGTCGCATTCCTTGTGTCAAGCCACTCTTGAACAAGAGACAGCGTCAGAAGCGTCTCGCCTGGACTAAAGACAAAACTGCTGCTGAGTGGTCCAAAGTTATGTTCTCTGATGAAAGTAAATTTTGCATTTCCTTTGGAAATCAAGGTCCCAGAGTCTGGAGGAAGAGAGGAGAGGCACAGAATCCACGTTGCTTGAGGTCCAGTGTAAAGTTTCCACAGTCAGTGATGGTTTGGGGTGCCATGTCATCTGCTGGTGTTGGTCCATTGTGTTTTCTGAGGTCCAAGGTCAACGCAGCCGTCTACCAGGAAGTTTTAGAGCACTTCATGCTTCCTGCTGCTGACTAACTTTATGGAGATGCAGATTTCATTTTCCAACAGGACCTGGCACCTGCACAAAGTGCCAAAACTACCAGTACCTGGTTTAAGGACCATGGTATCCCTGTTCTTGATTGGCCAGCAAACTCGCCTGACCTTAACCCAGTAGAAAATCTATGGGGTATTGTGAAGAGGAAGATGCAATACGCCAAACCCAACAATTCAGAAGAGCTGAAGGCCACTATCAGAGCAACATGGGCTCTCATAACACCTGAGCAGTGCCACAGACTGATCGACTCCATGCCACGCCGCATTGCTGCAGTAATCCAGGCCAAAGGAGCCCCAACTAAATATTGAGTGCTGTACATGCTCATACTTTTCATGTTCATACCTTTCAGTTGGCCAACATTTCTAAAAATCCTTTTTGCATTGGTCTTAATTGATATTCTAATTTTCTGAGATACTGAATTTGGGACTTTCATTAGTTGTCAGTTATAATCATCAAAATTAAAAGAAATAAACATTTGAAATACATCAGTCTGTGTGTAATGAATGAATCTAATATACAAGTTTCACTTTTTGAATGGAGTTACTGAAATAAATCAACTTTGTCATGATATTCTAATTTTATGACCGGCACCTGTAAATAAATGTATAATCATTATTACTACAGACCATTACTGACTTTAGAGGTAAAACCACTCTGTGAATTGACTCTCCTTTGGCTAACACATTGCATGCTTCCTCTGTATGGTTTGACACTAACTGAGTGTTTATTAACTTGCCAGTTAGTGAAGATAATAGAGCCAGTTTCCAGCATTGCTCAGAACAGTGGAGATGAGGTCTCTTTTTTGGTGTGCAATGTCCTTCATGCTCTGAGGCGTGAACTTCAGGAAAGCATCACGTCAAGTTGGAATTTCCGGGCGCATTCTTAAATTTTAAGGCGATTAGCTAGCTGGAGTGTTTACATCCATCTTCAATGACTCTTTAGACCAGTCTGTGGTTCCTGCCTATTTTAAAACATCTGTTTTTGTACCCATACCAAAGCAAAACAAACCCACATGCTTAATGATTACCGCCCATAGCATTCATATCTCTTGTCATGAAGTACTTTGAGGGGATTGTTAAAAATTCAATGTGGTCTTTCCTTTCAAAGGACTTTGATACACACCAATTTGCATACAATACAAACAGGTCTACAGATGATGCTGTCTCACATATTCTGTACACCTCTTTGTCCCATTTAGACAACAACAAGGTTAATTATATAAGAATTATTAAGAGTGCACCATCTGAGGGTGATTTTGGAGAGTTTAAGGAAGCAGGGTTCTTGAAATAGAAAGAGGAAAAAGATTAGTAAAAAGGAAAGAAACAGAAGTGAAGGCTATTGCTGATTTTTGAGAGGTAAACAAGAAGGACAAAACGGAAAACCTCTGCACTGCCGATGAGTTTATGGAGAGCAGGTTGGCAGGCAAGAGCTCTAAGAGGTGGTTACATTCTTATCAGCTAGCAGGCTGTAAGGCAGAGCTGAGGAGAGGGTGAGAGAGGCCATAACAGGAGGTGAAATGATGGGATTCCAACGTGGTGGCATCTGGGAAAGAGTGCAGCACCCTAGGAGTTGCAGTGATTGATGCAGTTGGCAGCTTCAGGTCTGCTGGTTCCAGCTGAGGTGACAAGTTAAAAGCATGTGACAGGCTGCATCCACGGGGCATTCAGGGGTCCTGACAAGAACAGAGAATGGAAAAGAGGACTGTTCATGGATTTTACCTTTCCGATTTTAATTTTAACATTTATTGGATTTTACTTGGATCACTCTGACAGTGATAGATTTATGGCATCAGTGCTTGGCATCCACACTGTTTTGTACATTTGTTTCAATGCACTTTAATTTTTGCATGTTTTGAATAAACCGCTACTTGTTTTTGCTAGGTAAGGTATGTCCTTGGAAGTTGGCAGTACCAAGGCTGTAGGCACACAGGTCTCAGCTGGAAAAAACAGCTACCTCCCATGACCAGGGACCTCATGTATAAACTGTGCGTATGCACAAAAATGTTGTGTACTCCCATTTCCATGCTCAAATCACGATGTATAAAACCTATACTTGGAGTAAAGCCACGCACATTTTCACGCTAGCTCAAACCCTAGTGTACGCAAGTTCTCTGCTTGGTTTTGCAAACTGGCGACACCCAGCGCCAAAGCAGTGCTTTTGTTCCAGTGTGGTTTCCCTTTCTTTTTTAGATCCACATCCCTGACACGGCTTTATCATATCCACTGAAATTAACCGCATATTGTTTATTAGTTTAAGGCATCTGATTGTAATTAACCTGTAACAGTATAATGGTCCACGAATAGCCAAACTATTCCAAATACAGTGGAACCTCGGTTCACTAACGCCTCGGTACATAACTCGGTTTACGACCAAAAGTTCGCCAAACTTTTGCCTCGGTTCATGACCACACACTCGTATCACGAACAAGCCAGTTTCCCTTTCGGTTTGTGCCTGCAGATGATTTCCATACGTGTTGCATTGTTCTCGGTCAGACATGCGTGCATGCTTTCGCTGTGAATTCTTTGTGCTCTATTTCATTTCCCTTCCAGTTCATACCGCCGATTACTGTATTTAAGCGTGTTGAGCCGCTCCCTGTTCATTGTTCTCAGTCAGACGCGTGTGCTTTATCTGTGATCTCTTTGTGCTCTACAGTATTTTGTGTGCTTTTGCAGTTAGCCATGGCATCTAAGCAAGTGAAGAGTGGTGAGAAGAATGTTTTGCAGAAAATTGAAATCGAAGTAAAGAAAGAAATTATTGAAAAGTATTGAGCGTGGCATTCGTGATTTCGACTATTCTAAAGCAGAAAGAATCTATTAAAGCAGCTGATGTTGCAAAAGGAGTTACAGCGTTAACCAGGCAGAGACGTCAAGTGCTGGAAGAGGTGGAAAAACTGTTTACCAGTTTACTCATTTACCAATTTAAGAACCCTTGTGCTTTTAATCAGCACAATGTAAACAAAGCCAGACTGCCAGTGATGTGGAGGGCAAACATGAAGGGCTGGGTCACAAGGACTTTGTTTTTGGAATGGCTGCATGAGGCTTTCGCTCCCACCAGCTAAACAGCTAAAAAACACCAGTAACCCAAAAAATCACAAGAGAGAAAACACCTGAAGGAAATGCGAATATTTAGCGGCAGCATGTCTATGAACTTAATTTAAACTTAAGCTTTACACCTTGCTTTCCTATTGATATGTCTACAAAGGCTTGTTCAGCTTAAGAGGGTTGTTCCTTTCTTACTGCATCAATAAACAGCTCGTCTTCTTCTTTATCTGAGACATTACACACTGCATGCACAGGTTTACCTTTCCCAGTCCTGCAAACGTTAGTGAAGTGGTTCAATTTACCACATTTTTTACACTGTCTTCCTTTAGCTGAACATTGACTTTTTCCACTGTGTGCTTTCTTTCTGCAGTAGCTGCACTTATGAATATGCTTGTATGTGTCACTCGCTTCATATTCTTTTGCTGCCTTCTAAATTGTGTAATGCGTTTTTTGTTCAGCGCTCCTTGGAGCTATTGCTTGTTGTCTGCGTACTGTGTTCACAGTCAGTTCATGTGAGCCGCTCGAAGTACATGCATCGAAGGTTCTCAGCTGTGGTTGTGCTATCTCATGCAATCTTGCGATGTCCACGGCTTTATTTAATGTTAGCTCAGACCGCACTTAAAAGTTTCTGTCACACTTTTGCTGAGTTTGTGCCAAACACTATTCTATCCCTAAACATCTCATCCTCGTTTGCATAAGCACAGTCCTTCACCAGCAATTTTAACTCCATTACAAAGTGATTAAAAGTCTCATTTATACTCTGCGTCTTCTCATTAAACTTGTATCTCGCGAATATCGTATTCGTCTTAGGCATGACACACGCCTCAAAACGGTCATAATAAGTTTTCAGTACCTTGGCTTCCTCCTGGGTGAGATACCATGTGTTAAAAATGTCTCTTCCTTTTTCCCCGAGTCCACAAGAGCAGGTAGCTGCATTTCTCACTCGTCTTTGCCTTTTAGCGGGCCAGAAAACATCAGCTCCATGTGCTGTCGGAACTTTTTCCATTCTCCAGGCAGGTTAAGAGAATCCCAGTCAATTCATGGCGAGGGAACTCCAACAAAATCCATGACTGTCCTCAGTTCTGACACCATGTCTTGTTTTCACAAATTGTGAAAAGTGAAATGATGGCGAGACTTTCTTTTAAAGTATGCAGGGAAACTTTATTTATTACAGCTCTTACATTCACGGCATCTGTGCTCTAAATTAACTTCCATAATAGTAACCTTGAGGTCCCTTTTTCTGGTGCCTTCCTGATGACATAGGTGCCTAAACCATGCCTGATAATAATACATTTCAATGACATATAAATATTACAGTGATCACCTCGATAGACATCTCACCACCCAAATCGCTACTCGTGAATCTAAGATGTTTAACAGGCATTCCTGGTATTAACTTTTTGATTTGCCTGCGAATATTTAGCGGCAGCGTGTCTATTGTATTGCTGCTGATGGACAGCCTTATATGGGCAGGCACTCAATTACGTGGGAGGCGTGTGTATGGGGGACGCAATATAGGCAGGCAGCCAACTACGTGGGGATAAGTAAATAAATCAAGATAAGTAACATTCAATCTGGCTTTTATACAAGTATCATATAAAGCTTCTTATGTAAAGACCATCACAAAATAAAATCACAAACATGAGTTTGCACGATACATTGGCAAGCTCTGTAAGCCATTCTGTTTCTTTGAAGGACAGGTGATTGGCAGGATGGCTGGGACTTGTCCTGTATCAAAGCGGTGCATCTTTAGCCTCGCGCTGATGCAGCTGCATTGTTCTTATACGTGAGTGGACGTTTCTTGCGGGGAGGGCTTCTGTTCTCTTTCTCCGATCAGAGTTCACCACTTTTATAGCGCATCTTTATTTGAAAACAGCCGTGTCAGATCAGGGTGAGCGTGAACGCAACTGAGAGAATAAAACTGAATAAAAAAAAACGCTAACCTTTACAAGTACCAT
>NW_024379957.1:0-4854 GCF_016835505.1 Polypterus senegalus
CCCCAATTTTTGAAAAAATTTCCCCCCAACAAAAAAAAACCCCCCCCCCCAAATTTCCCCCCCGAGATTTATAAGCACACCTTCACCTAAAATTTTTAATTTGGTTACAAAGTGACAAAACTCGTTTATATCCTGTCCTCTCATTAAACTTTATCCCGCTTATGTATGTGAAGCATGTGACCTGTCTATGAATTTAAATTTTAAAAGTTTAGGTTTACCCCTTTTTTCCCAGGGCAACACTCATAATATGGTGTATATGTCCTTTTCCCCTTTCTTTTGTTTTAGCTCCTTCTCAATTTAAAATCATTTTTTTTAAAAGGCTTTTTGGAGGTCTTCCGGGTTTTTCCCCCCTTGACAACCCAGTTCATGTTTCTGGGGGTGTATGCCGAAACTCCCCTTCAGCTCAACTCCATTACAGTTAATGGAAAAAATCCCTTTAGTTATGACCTTGGGCATTAAATTTTCAAATGAAACCCAACTTTTGTAAAATAAGCTTAAGGTGACCTGCAAATTTCACCTCCTCCCCGGGGAAGTTGGGGGTAGTAGGTAGTGGTGGTAGGGGGTGGTGAGTGAGTATGGTGAGTGGGAAGGTGGTAGTGAGTGGTGAGTGGGGAGCTTTCCCTTTATTAGTATAGATATATATATATATATATATAGCAAAATACCTCGATTGGGCGAGATAAAAAAAAAGGAAACATTTTAATAATAGCGTAACATGATTGACAATTAATTGTTTTGTCATTGTCATAGTGTTGCTGATATATATATATATATATATATATATATATATATATATATATATATATATATATATATATATATATATATAAAACACCGAACATATAAAATTAATACAAAAAAAACATATATATAAATATATATATATAACATCTATAAAATATATATACATTATATATATACATATACAAAATACATATATATACATATACATATATAAAATACTGTATATGTACAAAATATATACATCTTATATACAACATATACATATCTACATATTTTTGTAATACACATAAAAACAAATCTAATATATATATCTACATATATATATATATATTTTTAGGGGGTGGACTGTTTAAAAAAATTAATCCAATTAATTAGAGGCTGTGAAAATTAATCTTGATTAATGGTATTAATTACACTAAATTTAAATCTAAATTTTTTTTTTTGTTAATTTAAAACGGTTTTAGTGAAGCGAATCAAAAATAGACATGGCTGAAAATTTTCTAAGCTGTTTAATTTCAAAAAAACTTTTAAACTGCATTTGAATTCAAAACAGAAACAAAATATCATCCCCGGTTAAAATTGGGCAGACTTAAAAATAAAGTGGTAGTTTAAGTACTTTAAGTACATTTTTAGAATAGTATTGTCTTTTAAATAATAATAACCAAAATTTCACCATAAAGTGCATTTTTTCTTCTTAAAAAAATAAGTCAGAAACATAAAAGGTAATTTGACCAGCTTACTCTTTAAACTCTGAGTAACATTAGCCAAAATTATTTTGTACATTAGGCTAAAACAGTGTGATCATTGAACATTTTGTAATTAGATGTATTTAGAATTACTACGGTCCGAGTCCAATGATCCCCAGTAAGAGCCACAAAGTCCGCTTTCTGTAATGCATCTAATTTTGCTTGCTTTTCAGTGTGCACAAAACCATGCTTTTATCAAGGCTTGCTCGGGAGTCGAAATGATCAGTCGTAGGAGCAGCTTTATTCCGACTCTAACATTTTTGTAGCTGTGATGTGTGCATCAGTGTAATGGATGTACCAGGAAATCATGCATTGACAAAAGTTCCCGTTTGCTTGGAATTGAAAGTGTGATTAAATGCGTTATTTTTAGCAGCGTTATGGGTACATGCATCGAAGCTTCTCAGCTGTGCTTGTGCTAAGAAAGGGAAAATTTTAAAAATAACGTAACATGATTCTCGTTAACCTAATATTTTTCATCGTCCCAAACCAAGGAGATCGAAGGTAAAATGAATCAGGGGAGCCTAAACATAGTCAGTACACCTCCGGGGAATCGAACCTCGAATGAGATCTACATTCGTACAGGCGAAGACTCTACAATTACGCCACAGCGTCCGTGGCTTGTCTATGCTAAAGTATGTATTGTAGATATAGGGGTATATATATACATTTATATATATACCGTGTACGCAGTGGAAGTAGAAGTTATGAAAAGAAAAGGGAACATTTTAAAAATAACGTAACATGATTGTCAATATACAGTAATTGTTTTGTAGAGTGTTATTGAATGTTGCTGTCATCAAGGATTTGATTATCATTATTTCTTTCAATCAGGCTCGTATTTGTAGGATGTGTTCAAGTTACATTCCGTGTTTGTCAATCGTTGTAAAGATAAGAGGTTTCATTCATCGATTAGTTCCTTACTGCATCAATAAACAGCTCGTCTTCCTTTTATCTGTGATGTGACAAACTGCATGCACAGTTTTTTTTTTTTTTTACACTGTCTTCCTTTAGCAGGACATTCACTTTTCCACCGTGTGCTTTGTTTCGCAGTAGCTGCACTTATGAATATGATTGTATGTATAAGGCGCTTCATATTTTTTGCTGCCTTCTCAATTGTGTAATCGGTTTTGTTCAGCACTCTTTGGAACTGTTGCTTTTTGTCTGTGCATTGCGTCAGTTCCGTGAACGCTTGTTGTTCTCGCATCGAAGGTTCCCAGCTGTACTGGTGCCATCTCGTGTAATGTCAGCTAAGACCCGGCACTTAAAAGTTTCGCTCGCAGTTTCAATGAGTTTGTGCCAAACACCACCCTGACCATCTCATCTTCCTCTGCATAAGCGCGGAGTCCTTCACCTGCGTGAACATTTGCCGGCAGTGTTTGTATTGGATTGCACTGATGGGCTGACCTTATATGGGCGAGGCACTAAATTACAAGCGCTAGTGGCAGCCTGTCCTATGAACTTAATTTAATATAAACTTACGGTTCACGCCGTGCTTTGTTTCCTGTAGCTGTACTTATGAATATGCTTGTCATGCATCATTTGCTTCATAATGTTTTCTGCCTTCTCAATTGTGAAATGGCGTTTTGTGCTCATGCTGTTTGGGTTTCTTCCTTGTTCTCTACGTACTTACGTGGGAGGCGTGGCGATGTCACCGACGCTCCGCCCCACGACCATCTCAACTCAAGACTCCATTACATTATATGGGAAAAATAGGCTTCCAGTTATGACCCTTATGCGTAGAATTTCAAATGAAACCTGCCCAACTTTTGTAAGTAAGCTGTAAGGAATAAGCCTGCCAAATTTCAGCCTTCTACCTACGGGAAGTTGGAGAATTAGTGATGAGTCAGTGAGTGAGTGAGTCAGTGAGTGAGTGGTGAGGGCTTTGCCTTTTATTAGTATAGATGGATACTTTTGCGATCAATGATTGTTTTGAATGGTAAAAAGTAAGAGCAAGGGGAGGGTGACTTATTGAGGCATGCAGGCAAAACCACAATAGAACGCTGGCTCGATGTACTGTAGTGTGAGTCAACTCGATCTGAATCGCGTGATCACATTCGAAAAAATATATCTTTTCAAGTTCTATTTAGTCCATATTGTCAAACTCAAGGCCCTCGGGCACATCCAAGCGTGTAATTATATCCGCCCTTGAGATCATTTTATATACTGTATTATTGTTATTAATGGCCGGGGATATGAAGCTTTGGGAACACAATAAAATACAGATCCCATAATGCTGCGCTTCAGCTACCTTGCCGAACACTTACCGCGTTAATCAAGTCTAGCTTATGATGCTGCAATTTATTTGCGAAACTAGCCCCCACGATGCGAAGAAAAAGTTGATTCTGAAAATAGAGCCTATAAAAACCGATGGGAGGCTGAGTATATGTTTACCCGACATTGCGGTAAAACCCGGTGTGTCTCATTTGTGGAGCTAATGTGGCTGTAATTACAAATTTAATCTAAAGGGGGCACTATGAGACAAAACATCAAGGATAACCTGAAAGACCTAAGATCAATGCAGAAAATACAGAAAGCAGAAGAGTTAAAGAAGAATCTGACACTTCAAACAGGCGTTTTTACCTTTCAAAACCACAAAGTGATTTCAAGTGAAGCTGCTTTTATGGGAGACACAAATGCACCAGTGCAACACCCCACTTTCCCTGTTGCCAAGTAATGTTGAACTAAGTGCTTGGGTTTTCCCAAATCACAACTTTGCTGATAAACTGGCGCACTAGCACTGAGTTATACGGCACTTTGGTGACTTTGAAGAACAAAAAAAAATTTTGAGTTGTTTACAACCCATTTGCCATCGATGTGGAAACTGCACCTCTGCAGATTCAGATGGAAATGATTGAGCTCAGTGAATGGCACACTGAAAGGCAAAGTCGATACTGCATGGCCCGAGTTTATTCCTCCATTCCCGCAGAAATGCTCCCGCTCCGTCTACATGCGGCTCGAACCTTTGCATGTTTGGTAGCACATATCTGTGTAGAAGCTCTTCTCAGTCAGAAGACTAACAAAACAGCACACAGGAATTAAGCCTCACTGATGAGCACCCGCAGTCCATCCTGAGAATCTCCCCAACACAGAACCTCACCCAAACAGAAGCGAACCTGTTGCCAAAAAAATTTATGCAAGCGTCAGCTCTGATAAAATGACATAAGAGCAAGAACAACTGAATGATTTGATTTTTTTTGCTGAAAGGAACACATTTTATTTATATTTCCCGGTTTTGTTAACAACATGTTCATATTTGAATTTGTATAATTTTGACAGGATATATTTTTATGGAGACAAAATCTTTTGGGAGATTTAAAATTTAAGTTTATTTTTTATATAAAATTACATAAGAGTAAAAAGAATG
>NW_024379958.1:0-14056 GCF_016835505.1 Polypterus senegalus
CCCCGGTACTCCATTATAAACAAATTAAATGCTTTCACCAGGATAGATTTACCTGAATTACATAGTATAATCGCTCAACTGAAACCCTCCACCTGCGTCCTTGACTCAATACCAACAAGGTATTTCAAAGAAATATCAGGCGTGCTAATTGACAATATTCTGGACATAGTTAATTCGTCATTAGATATGGGGGTCTTCCCAGACTGTCTTAAAACTGCTGTAGTTAAACCCCTGCTCAAGAAAAATAATCTTGACCCCTCTGCCTTTGAAAATTTTAGACCCATCTCTAACCTGCCCTTCTTAAGTAAAATTCTAGAGAAGGCAGTCATTATGCAGTTAAATGACCACCTCAATAAACCTGCTATTCTTGATAAATTTCAGTCAGGCTTCAGAACAAATCACAGCACAGAAACTGCACTCGTTAAAGTAGTAAATGACATTTATCTGGTGAGAATGGCAGACAGAGGCCATTTATCTGTTCTCATCCTCTTAGATCTGAGTGCTGCATTTGACACCATTGATCACAATATTCTTAGAAATCGCCTTAGTCAATGGGTGGGCCTCTCTGGCAGGGTCTTAAATTGGTTTGAATCCTACCTGGCAGGTAGAAAATTCTTTGTGAGTTGTGGTAATCAAATCTCAAAGACACATGATATCCGATATGGTGTTCCACAAGGCTCTATCCTGGGTCCGCTGCTCTTCTCAATCTACATGCTTCCGTTAGGTCAGATTATCTCAGGGCACAACGTGAGCTACCACAGCTATGCTGATGACACACAGCTGTACTTATCAATAGCACCTGATGACTCCGACTCTCTCGATACACTAACACAATGTCTTACTGGTATTTCTGAATGGATGAATAGTAATTTTCTCAAACTAAATAAAGAGAAAACTGAAATTTTAGTAATTGGCAATAATGGATTCAATGAGGTTATCAGAAATAAACTTGATGCATTAGGTTAAAAGTTAAGACAGAGGTAAAAAACTTAGGGGTAACCGTTGACTGTAATCTGAATTTTAAATCGCATATTCATCAGACCACTAGGACAGCATTTTTTCACTTAAGAAACATAAGTAAAGTTAGACCTCTTATATCATTGAAAGATGCTGAGAAATTAATTCACGCTTTTGTTTTCAGTAGACTAGATTACTGTAACGCACTCCTCTAAGGACTACCTAAGAAAGACATAAATCACTTGCAACGAGTGCAGAATGCAGCTGCTAGAATCCTAACTAGGAAAAGAAAATCCGAACACATTTCTCCAGTTTTGATGTCACTACACTGGTTACCTGTGTCATTCAGGATTGACTTTAAAATACTGCTTATGGTTTATAAAGCCTTAAATAATCTCGCCCCATCTTATATATCAGAGTGTCTGACACATTATATTCCAAATCGTAACCTTAGAACTTCAAATGAGTGTCTCCTTATAATTCCAAAAGCTAAACTTAAAAGAAGTGGTGAGGCGGCCTTCTGCTGTCATGCACCTAAAATCTGGAATAGCCTGCCAATAGGAATTCACCAGGCTGATACAGTAGAGCACTTTAAAACACTGCTGAAAACACATTACTTTAACATGGCCTTTTATAACTTCACTTTATCTTAATCCTGATACTCTGTATGTTCAATTCTTCATAATAACTATTCACAGTGGCTCTAAAATCCATACTGACCCCTACTCTCTCTTCTGTTTCTTTTTCCGGTTTCTTTGTGGTGGCGGCCTGCGCCATCACCACCTACTCAAAGCATCATGATGCACCAACATTGATGGACTGAAAGCCAGAAGTCTACGTGACCATCATCATCAGGTCCTTCCATGAAAACCCTAAATACAAAGAGGACTGTTTGACTTATGTTAGGTAGATTGCTCAGAGGGGACTGGGCGGTCTCGTGGTCTGGAATCCCTACAGATTTTATTTTTTTTCTCCAGCTTTTGGAGTTTTTTTTTTTTTTTCTGTCCACCCTGGCCATCGGACCTTACTTATTCTATGTTAATTAATGTTGACTTATGTTTATTTTTTGTTGTGTCTTTTATTTTTCTATTCTTCATTTTGTAAAGCACTTTGAGCTACATTTTTTTGTATGAAAATGTGCTATATAAATAAATGTTGATTGATTGGGTAATCTGTAGCTTTGAAAAAGTCTTGCAATAACTCTTTAGCTGTTGACGGTATATTCAGAAAAATCTGCCTCAAAAATCTTTCTGCTGTGCGCACAGAGCTCAGACCTAAAGCTGCAGCCACCGTCTCTGCGCTCAGCCAACTGAGTAGCTGTGGTTGAGTCAAATGTTTAATTTGTAGAATACCAGCCCTGATCAGGTGTTGTTTCAGAGATGTCGACTCTACTGCCATGGTAGAGACAACTGGCAATTCTAGATTACATCTCGCCTGAAGAAGGGGCCTGAGTTGCCTCTAAAGTTTGCTTATTGTAATCTTTTTAGTTAGCCAGTAAAAGTTGTCATTTTGCTTGGCTTTTCTCTACATTCAGGTAACCGGCTAACACGGTACAACACCCTAGTACTAAAGTCCAATATAAATTTAAAGATCTTTCCTCAACATGACAATCCAACTGTTGCCAGATTCTCAATACACTTCGGTAAAAGTCTGAAACATTACCAATTTTGAAGGAGTCACAGTCCATTAAGAAAAGCACTCAGTCCAATTTCAGGATGCCAACTTGTTACAGGAGAGCACAGGCTAGTGTCTTCCAGGACACACCATTTGATCATAAAGCAGTTTTTGCAGAGTTTGTAGTCTGAACACATTTCTTCTGCTCCAGATGTCCACCAGTCCTTGTCCTCCTGCACTTCTGGGTTGGTGTAAAATACTTTGGTACAGCCAATGCTTCCCATTCAAAAAAAATTAATCAACTCCCTTTGCACTTCAGTAATCAGGTCAGGTGGGGGTTCCAGGCATGCCAGCCTCTGCCATAGAGCAGATGTAACAAGGTTGTTTGTGATTAGCGTCCGTCCTCTATATGACAGTTGGGGAAGTCATCATCTCCAGTGTTGTAAACGGTTTCTGACATTTTCTGCAATGCCTTCCCAATTCTTAATGTCACTGTTTATGCCTCCCAGATGTAATCCCAGGTATTTAATTCCATTTCAGTCCAGATGGCAATGAAGGAAAAGGACCCATCCAGTTACCCAATAGTGCCGCAGAGCTCTTGGTCCAATTTACTTTAGCTGATGATTCTCTTTGGAGCTCATCCAGCACAGATACCAGCCCATCCACATCTTGTTGTTTTGCTACTAATACTATGAGATCATCTGCATATGCGGAGACCTTCAAAGGCACTGAACACTCAGGGACAGTCAGTCCACCCACCACTCTCCTTAATTTGTTCAGCAGGTGTTCTTTAGCCAGGCCATACAACATGCCAGACAAGGAGCAACCCTGTCTAATCCCTCTATCTACTTTGAATGGAGCGCTCAGCCCACCATTGATTTTCAGTACACCCTGAATGTCACTATAGAGCACCTGAACCATGGAAACAAAGCAGGGTGGGAAACCAAATCCCATTAGTACTCGCCAAAGGTACTGGTGCTCCACCCGATCAAAAGCCTTCTCCTGGTCCAAGGAAATGAGACCACCGTGTAAACCAAACAGTTTGCAGATTTCAAATGTATCCCTAATAAAAAAAGATGTTGTCATACATGGACCTGTTTGGTACACAGTAACTCTGATCAGGGTGAATGACATGACCCAACACCTCCTTCATTCTCGTAGCCAACACTTTAAAAAATATTTTATAGTCAGTACAAAGCAAGGCTACTGGCCTCCAGTTCTTAATATTACAGAGGTCACCTTTTTTTGGAATGAGGGCAACAACAGCTCTTGGGGAGGAGACCTTTATCTAAGTACTCTTGAAGAACCACAAGTAGGTCTGGTCTGATGAACTCCTAAACCAACCTGTAGAATTCAACAGTAAGTCCATTAATACCTGGAGCTTTCCTGGTGTTTAAACTTGCCAATGCCCGTGAGAGTTCTTCAAGGGTAAGCCCTCTCTGTAAAGCTGGTAACTTCTCCTCTGGCACCTGCAGTAGCCCCTTAGTAAAACCCGAACAATCAGTGTCCTGTTCCACCAGCTCAGATGAGAAAAGTTTAGAATAGAAATCAACGGCAAATGCCCTAATTTGAGAAGAGCTTCTCATCTCACTTCCAGAGGGGTCACACAAACAATGAATCATTCTGCTTTGGCCGTGTTTTCTTTCCAGCCCAATAAAGTACTTGGTTGGAGTATCACGTTCAGTTTCTTCTTGAAAACGGGCTCTAACCAAAGCACCTTGGACTTTATAATCAGTCAGGGTGTGAGGGCCGCCTTTCTCACTTTCAACATGTCCAATTCAATATAGCAGTTATGCATTAAAAATAAATACAAACAGAGTACGCGTTTTTTAAAATCAGTGTAGTGTAATCCATCCTCGCCAACTTTAACATATTTTTTTTGTATCCCGTACTGAACTTTAATGAGCATCTCCACAATTTTTTATTCTGTTGCTTACTAATTGTCCAGTTACCGTCTCTCAGAAATCAGTCACATTCGTCTTCAAGGAAGTATAATTATCTATGACCAAGACAAAAAGCGCGTTTTGCCACAATATGGCGTCTTCGTTTGTAAAACTAATTAAGAGAATTTACAATTATGCGCACTTTGAAAAATAATAATGCTGATTATTACTGATACAATTTCAACTTCATATCTTAAAATTACGTTATGGTTAAACATTTACTAAAAACATCATCTTCGTTCAAAAATATCTTTTAAAATAACATCCAATGCGACATTTGTACGAAAATGTCTTAACTCAATATTAACAAATATACATAGTTTTGCCTAAAATATTAACTACAATAAATTTACTTTACAGTATCAAAACACAAATAAGTACACTAATAACATACTACCTCTTCCATACACGTGGGAGAAGCCGCCATTCCAGTGAGCAGAGCAGACCAAACATAGTACTACTTCCTGGAAGTCTACATCACACTGTGAAAGTGTATTTTAATCACACAGCAAAATAACACTTTATTCGTAAATGAATCAACACTGTCTGGTGTAAGGTATGAAAAAACAACTCTCAGAAGTCAACTCTAAACACTAACACTAGAAATTTAACACTAGGTGATTTGCTGTGCAGGTTCTCACTGCCCTTAGAGGAGTCCAAGTCCTGCTGGAGTTCTGTTATCTCTTCTTTCAGTGCTATCATAGAATCATTCAAACTCCGTGTGACATTCAGAGTATACTGGTGACAGAACTGGCGAATCTGCACTTTACCAACATCCCACCACTGACCCAGAGAAGAGAACTGACATATCCTTTCACCCCACTGTGTCCAAAAGTATGTAAAACAATTTAGAAAATGGGAGTACTGATATGAAAGCTCATTAAAATGTAAATGAGATCTTTTTGACTTTAAAGATGACATAAGAACATTACAGATAACTAATGCATGATCAGATAGACTTGTTGGCACAATGACACGTGAATTAAAACAGTTAAGATGATGGTTAAAAGTGTAAAACCGATCAATCCTGGCAAGTGAAAGAGTGCCACCTCGCACCTGTGCCCACGTGTACTGCCTGTCGCCCCCATTCAGAGCCCCCCACACATCCTTCAATTCATATCACTCAATGAGCGCCGTCAGCTCTCTGGCAGATCGCGGGTGTGGCTCTGATCAGTGCATCATTAAGCGTGCAGTTAAAATCCCCACCTAAAAACACACATTCATCCTGGTCACACTCTGATAAAGTCCGCTCAAGACATTTAAAAAAGCGCACTCTTTCACTGGAAGTTGTTGGAGCAGAAACTTCATAAAAACCAACTGGCTATTTTCCAAGTAGCATCCGCCCGCTTATCACTTCGTAGGCAGACACCGATGTCGGACACACTTGTTTAGATACCAATGGCAACACCAGAGCTGCGTGTCGACCCGTGACTAAAGAAAACGTCTCCTCCAGCATTTCGGCCACTCAATTTCTAGAACATTTTCGCTGTGCGTCTCCTGCAGGTAAGCCATCAAACTGGGAAATTCAAAATGATGTTTTAAACCTGAATAAAGCCGATAACATCTCATGATGTGACTCAGAGCTACAGAGTTACTGAGCTCCAGTCTTGCTGTCTGGGCTGCCAGGAGAAGCTCCTCAAGACCCGCTATTTGACTGAGCGGGATTCTTTCTTTCTTTCTTTCTTTCTTTCTTTCTTTCTTTCTTTCTTTCTTTCTTTCTCTCGCGAGAGTGATGAGTTTGCGGAGCTGTGAGAAAGTGAGAGTGAGAACGGGAGAGTTTGAAGGTTTGTAATTTTATTATTTGTTTTTTCTGCTTTTTTGTTCTTAATTGTTATTCTGTCTCTAACTGTTTATCTTTTTTGTTAGATTGGTTTATTCTGAGGAAAGCCAGAATGGCCTCCTCAGGAGGGGTCCGTTTTCGGACCGGTGATTTTAAAAAACTTACCCGACAACACTGAGTGAAGCTATGCCAGAAGCGACCTGTTCTGTAGAAGAAGCTGTTTGAAATGTGATAGGCTGCTGTGTCGATGTTCGTTCAGCCACAAGAATGAGCAGTGCGCTGGTTGGGTTTGTTGCTACAACAGATTCTGTCCATAGATTCACTGTAAAAAGTAATGCGTTAAAATTACTTAAAAAAAAAATAAGGCAAGAAATTACAAACAATATTTTTGTGTAGATTTAATATACTGCACTATTGAGTAAACTTAATTTATTAATTAACGCAAATTTACCTAAAATAAATGAGTTCAATTTAATATAAGTAGTGGCAAAAATGGTTTAATTTTACTCCGATTTTCACTTGAATTACAGTACTCATAAAAAGTGAGTATGCAACGCTGGACAGAAATGACTTTATAACAAATACGTGCTAAAAAATCCATATCTCTTTATTTATTTGAACGTACACAGATAGTCACAACAACGGAGTTATAGTTTCAAAAGAAAATTAAATCAAATATCTGACGATAATTTCTTACTGAATTACTGACATTCAAATGTCAATGAAAATTTTCTTTTCTTTTTTTAAACTTTCTTCAAAAGTATATCTCAATCAAATAATGTCCCAGGAGTGAGTGGTAAACGGGATGGAAACAGAGAGTGAAGGAGTGAAATCCTGCAGCAGGTGCCGCTCTTCAAACACGTCCTGCATTTACACCAACGTGTCCTCTTAAATGAATGGCCGCCTTTTCACTACTTTTCAGTATGCGATAGCGAAAATCCTGAAATAAAATAGCACATAGGAAATCAAACATCGCGAAATAAATCACAGTGTTAAAAATTAACCAGAAAATACATGGCCTATGTAGATCACTAATTAAATAAGAGGTCAAATAATAACGTGACGGTTAGGCAAACGTCTTTATGTGTTGTTTACAGGTCGTAGTTTAGGACAAACGCCATATCGTTCTCAAACTTATCTCAAAGTGTCATTTTCTTTTTCTGTGTAAAATAAAACTTTTAAAAGATAAAAAAAGCATATGAACATACGTAACTATCCGAGAAATGTGCTTGCTTTTTAAAGCAAACCAACGAGGTAAGTTGTTAGAAAGACGCTACCTTGCCCGCCATGTTTCCCACATGAAGGGAAAGGTTTCGTGAAAACAACAAATGCTTACGTCTGTTACTATATGAAATGAAATACTAGTTATTATTCATTACGGAATTATAGGCTTGTTTCCTCCCACAATCCAAAGACATGCAGGTTAGGTGGATTGGCGATTCTAAATTGGCCCTAGTGTGTGCTTGGTGTATGTGTGTTCTGCAGTGGGTTGGCACCCTGCCCAGGATTGGTTCCTGCCTTGTGCCCTGTGTTGGCTGGGATTGGCTCCAGCAGACCCCCGTGACCCTGTATTCGGATTCAGCGGGTTAGAAAATGGATGGATTAATAGGCTTTATACTTACACATTCATAGTAAAATAGCTCTTATTATGGATAAGCGTTACAGTTGAATGCATTATTGTAAAGACAAAGAAATCGATGTGAGAGGAAGTGCCCTGTCATTAAATTTAACTTAACTTAAATGTGTTCAATTCACAGTTTAGTTTTTTTACTTAGAATAAGTTATAAAAAGGTTTACATTAATTTGGGCGGCACGGTGGCGCAGTGGTAGCGCTGCTGCCTCGCAGTTAGGAGACCTGGGTTCGCGTTTGCGTGGAGTTTGCTTGTTCTCCCCGTGTCTGCGTGGGTTTCCTCCCACAGTCCAAAGACATGCAGGTTAGGTGGATTGGCGATTCTAAATTGTGCTTGGAGTGTGGATGGGTTTGTGTGTGTCCTGCGGCGGGTTGGCACCCTGCCTGGGATTGGTTCCTGCCTTGTGCCCTGTGTTGGCTGGGATTGGCTCCAGCAGACCCCGTGACCCTGTGTTCGGATTCAGCGGGTTGGACGATGGATGGATATTCTTAATTTTTTTTTTTATTGAGTTAGAATTAAATAATCAATAAAAAGGGTAAAATCCATTTTCATTAATTAAGGTAATGATTATTTTGCGTATAGTTAGCTATTTTTTATTATTATTTTTCACACATGCAAAATTTATTTTTTACAGTGTGGGAAATGGAGTTGTTATAAAAGACACTTTAACTCCACAAACAAATATTACTTTATCTAATGTACATCCTTTTCTATCTAACGAGACCCTTGAAAGAGAGCTATCTCGCTATGGACAGTTAATCTCGCAGATTAAACGAATACCTTTAGGATGTAAAGCACCTCAGTTGAAGCCTGTGATGTGTTTTTGATTCAAGTTTTAATGATTTTAAAAAATACAGAGGATGAGCTAAAAGTAGCGTAGAGGTTCTGAGTGGACGGTTACGAATATGTTATCTTTGTCAACTCTGAACCGATGAAATACTTTAAATGTGGCAAAGCTGGTCATGTAGCCAGAGATTGAAAAGATGTTGTTAAAGCTGCAGAATCAGGCAAACAACTGACCCCAGATGTGACCCTCGACCGCCCTGGGGATCAGACAGATGTGGCAGAGAAGGCGTCTGCACTTAATAACACAGCAGAAAGTAGCGGCGGGATCGCTGTTGTTCAGAATGAAGACGCTGCTAGCGATCAGACTGCGTTGGTCTAATTGATCAGCGATTCACTTAATGCCGATCCCAAACTGAGTAGGGATGTACGGAACTTTTTTCCAGATGTTAAATTATTTATTTCCTCCGTTAAACGGTTAATGAAGCAAAGATCGGGCACTGAGGTTTTTTCAGACAAGGATGGGTGGAGGCTTAGAAGTATTTTAAGAAAGTTACGTACCTCTGCTAATTTAGCAACTTGTTAATGATGGCTCAAAATTCTGCACTTTTTATATTACTTAATGGTATTATAGCATTTTTTTGGTTCCATTATCAATTTTACCAATGTGTGATTTTAAAATTTAGAGTCTTAATGTTGCCGGCTGTAAGAGCCCTCTTAAGATCGCGAAAGTGTGCGACTTCCTGAGAGGGAAACATCTGGTGAAGAACAGTTTGGATGGTTTCCTAGTGTTTTTCAAAGTGCATTTCAATATCTCAACTTCCCTTAATGCATTGGGCTAAACTGAAGTTGAGTGTTACTCAATGATCCTTAACTTCAAATGTGTTTAAACCACTTGTATCTCATGTGAAATGGAGGATTCTAACAGAAATGGACTGTTTTGACACTGAAAAAAGTCTAACATTGATGTTGTTCATTCAACGTACATTTTCTCTTTCAAGCAACTTCAGATTAGTCATTTAGTGTTGCAGCTTGAAATATTTGGTTTCAGATCTCAATAAAAGTTTAAAAAAAATAATAATTTGTACCAAATTAAGTTATGGTGGAGGGAATAAACGTAAAAATCCTATTTCCTTTAACTTAATATTTTAGGTTGTTCATGTGCTGTGTTTGAGGGGCCGTTTGAATTTTCTTTCGGTCGAACCTTCCAGTTTGATGGCTTTACAACTGCAAAAAAAGAAGAACAACTTAAAAAAGAGATTTACTTCAGTAAAAAAAACAAGTGAATTGCACCCAATCACTCTAAATGATTTGCCTCAACTTAAAAATTGTGTGATCAATAAGATAAAAAAATTATATTGGTTCAGATTGAAAATATTAAGTGTGAATCATCACATTTTTTTTTCAGCGTAACTTGATTTCACAATAGCGCGTTTCAAGCGCTGAAAAGCACTTTCAGTATATAACAAGTGTTACAGCTTGTTTAGCACAAACTGACTTGTTAGTGTCAGACGTAAAGAAATTTCTTTATGCAGAGAATGATGTGAAGTGGAATTTAAAAATAAGAACAGAGTTCATGCACTTTAATAAAAGGACAAGTGTCTGTCTGTGTGTCTGTCCAGCTGCTATGTCTCTGTCATTCCAACAGATGGCACAAATGGAGCATCACAAATATCTTTAGTAGTAAAATGACGCACCATCTGTTGGAATGAAAAATGCAATGTATTTTATTACTACAAATGTCTGTAGTGACTAAAGGCACAATATAATAAATAGAAAATATGAACTGAGCTAACCTGAGAAACAGTGAAGCAGAAGAACAGGAGTTTGTGAACGTAACCAGTGGCTGATTTTTGACCCACCAACGAGAAGCGATTGTCACAATGTGAAGGTCTGTAATAATCAGGGTGGAGGTGAGGACTGTTGGATTGCTGCAGCGCTGTGCTGTGCCACCATGCAGCCTCTCAATTTAAGTTTCATATCTCAAAATACGGTGAATTGAGAAAGTCATTTGAATCAACATTTAATAACTCATCATGATAAAGTGAAGACGTGTTAACGGAAAGGTTGATGCAGTGGTTCTCAACCTGTGGGACGGGCCCCCCTAGGGGGACACGAAGCAACTAAAAGGGGGGCGTGAAGATGTGAAAAAAAGAAAACAAGAATCAAAAATATGAAAAAAAAAATCAGTTGAAACCAAAACAAATTAACTTAAACTACATTCTGATACTAGAAAAACAATTATAGAGCTAGATAAATGTTGATAAAAGTTAAGTATGTATAATTAAATATTCATCTAACTTGTTTATCTTTACCTTTTGTTATGCAAATCTGTCAAATTCTCAACGCTCTCCGGTAAACCTCTTCTGTGACTCCATCAGCCTGAACACACTTCAGACTCGTTCGGCGAACCCGTCGATCACTGGAACACAAAAGATCGATTAGCAAACAACAATGAAAATAACATCAGACTGTAAGCCAAGGAAGTTAAACGGTAAAGGGTATTGTATTGATAAGTAAAGATAACAAACCGCTATTACGGTACACAAAACAAACACGGCACTTTAATGGATAAATCCTGCCGCAATGTCACACCCGATAAACAAGAACGGCAGTAAATCAACGCTATTTACAGAATCGCTCCAGTCCGGTAGAAGAAAATCGATTGTAAAAAAGTCTTTGAGTAGTGAGGGGAGGAAAAAAGATCCAATGGCGGCAAGCAATTCCAGAGGAGATCAGAAAATGCGTCTGTAGGTTTACACAAATAAAGATTTGTCCCATAAAAATGGCGTCGATATTAGAGATCAGACTGGCGTTGGATGTGAAGGGTGAAGCAAATCACGATGTGGGCAAAGACAGTTTGTCATTTTTCTGGTTTGATCCTCCAATGGCCACATGGGACTCACCAGGTCATAGATTCATAGGTGTGGTCTTCTCTGTGAGAACTGAAATGGAACAAATTGTATCACAAATTAGGATAAAGAAATCAGCCCAAAAAATAAATGTAAATTTAGAAATAAATCAGAGCAGAGTCAGGCAGGTGTACGATCGAGACACATACACATTAGTCAGGAAATGCTGGCAAAATTAATAGGGTGGAGGAGTCACCATTGATATCAAAGAGAAGTTCAACTCCGTCAGGTGGAGAGCAGCGTCTCAGTGTGGATTTGACTTGACTGTGTCAGGAATTGAGGTCTTATATGGGACTAGCAAAATACCCGAGCTTCGCAGCGGAGAAGTAGTGTGTTAAAGAAGTAATGAAAAAGAAAAGCAAACATTTTAAAAATAACGTAAGATGATTGTTAATGTAATTGTTTTGTCATTGATATGAGTGTTGTTGTCATATCTATCTATTTATTTATATATATATATATATATATATATATATATATATATATATATATATATATCTGTATATATTTATATATATCTATATATATATATATATATATCTGTATATATTTATATATATCTATATATATATATATATATATATATATATATATATATATATATATATATATAGCAAAATACCTGTGATTGGCAGCGGAGAAGTATAAAGAAAAGGAAACATTTTAATAATAGCGTAACATGATTGACAATGTAATTCTTTTGTCATTGTCATGAGTGTTGATGGCATATATATATATATATATATATATATATATATATATATATATATATATATATATATACACATATACACACATACATATATATACATACTGTATATATACACACACAGATATATACATACTGTATATACAACATATACATATCTACATATATACTGTATATACACATTTATATATACAAATCTACATATATATATCCACATATATATATATATATTAGGGGTGGGACTCGATTAAAAAAATTAATCCAATTAATTAGAGGCTGTGTAAGAATTAATCTTGATTACTCGTATGTAATCGCACACGTAAATTTGTCCCAAATCGCAAATGTTTTTTTTTTAATTTAAAAGTGTTTTAGTGGGCGACAGAATCAAATAATAGACATGGACATGAATATTGTAAACTGAAGCTGTTTTAATTTCTGAAAAAAGCTTTTTAAACTGCATTTGAATTCAAAACAGAAACAAAAATATCATCCCTGGTTAAAATTGGGCAGACTTAAAAATAAAGTGGTAGTTTAAGTACTTTAAGTACATTTTCAGAATAGTATTGTCTTTAAATAATAATAACTAAAATTTCAACATAAAGTACCGTTTTTCTTCTTAAAAAAATAAGTCAGAAACATAAAAGGTAATTTGACCAACTTAATCTTTAAACTCTGAGTAACATTAGCCAAAATTATTTTGTACTTTAGGCTAAAACAGTGTGATCATTGAACATTTTGTAATTAGATGTAATCAGAATTACTAACGGACACGGAAGTCCAATGATCCCCAGTAAGAGCCACAAAGTCTGCTTTCTGTAATGCATCTAATTTTGCTTGCTTTTCAGTGTGCACAAAACCAGGCTTTTATCAAGGCTTACGGGAAGTCGAAATGATCAGTCGTAGGAATGCGCTTTATTCCGACTCTAACATTTTTGTAGCTGTGATGTGTGCATCAGTGTAATGGATGTACCAGGAAATCATGCATTGACAAAAGTTCCCGTTTGCTTGGAATTGAAAGTGTGATTAAATGCGTTATTTTTAACGCGTTATGGAGGACATGCATCGAAGCTTCTCAGCTGTGCTTGTGCTAATAAAGGGAAACATTTTAAATATAACGTAACATGATTCTGCGTTAACCGAATATTTTTCATACGTCCCAAACCAAGGAGATGCGAAGGTAAAATGAATCGGGTAGCGCACGTACATAGTCAGTACACCCCCTCTCGGGAATCGAACCTCGAATGTCGGCATTAGAGGCGAAGACTCTACAATTGCGCCACAGCGTGTGGCTCGGCTAGACCCCTACCAAGATTCTACCAAGAATTGAAAGCACGGGCCAATCGCGGCCCGTATCGGCTACCAAGAATTGACCAATCGCGCCCCGTTTCGGCTACCAAGAACTGGCCAATGACGGCTCGCTCTGCTACCAAGAATTGACGAATCACGACTACCAAAACTCGGAGAGGGCGGGCCAACCTCTTGTCAGTTAATGTATTCTGCAAAAGCTTGTTCGAGTCGGCACACAGAGACGCTTCGCGATTTGCGTTGCTTTTTGAACTGTCTGAAAATGTTACTCACTAGTGTCGGTTTGTGCAGATATATTTACGTTCATCTACACATTTTCTGAATGATTTTTTTAAACATTCTTGGTTAACTTTCTTACATTTACTAAATATTTGTGCAACACGTGTAAAGACAGATATAATAATGTATAAATACAGTATAAT
>NW_024379959.1:0-32022 GCF_016835505.1 Polypterus senegalus
GAAGGGGTTCCAAGAAAAAACCCATTTGTCAGAACAAACTGTGGAACCATTAGGAGAAGGAAGTGATAATAGTCTTGACAGTGCGGACAGTGAAACTGTTGCCAACCACGTGCGTGTTTGGGGACTTTGTCGAGGAAGGTTCACTGTGGTGCAAGCAAGTGCCTGGCAAAAGCGTAAAATCATTACAACCCACGGAAAGACAAAGTCAACCCCCAAGGAACACAATGCTTACGCTGTGGTAGGCGTCAGTAACACAAAGGACAGTGTGCTGAGAAACACGTGTCTGCAGTCCCGACAGACGCAGCCAACGCACAGACAGTCTCAAAACACGGACGTGAAGGAAATGTGCATCAAGATGGCCGTGGACCTCCTACTGGATCTGTGCTCACATTTGGTGTCTTTGTCTTTCCGTCATAATGACATTTTGGGCCTGTTGTCCTGGGGGTAAACCTCAGCCTCGGTTCTATAGTCACGCCATTGTCACCTGGCTGCTTTATATTACAACAAAGACGCAACAATGCCGAGTGACCTGGCTGGAAACCAGAAGGAGCTGGTACCTTCAAACATGATTTCAAAGAGATCACTTGGACACGCAACACGTAAACCTACTAGAGCGCTTTACACAATCTTAGGAGGCATGGAGTAGAAGACCAAGCAGGATTTTGGCCTTGCAGATGTCATCTGAGCTTCTGGCCTGTCTTTGTCACGGTGGTTCTGATGCTCTGACAAGGCTACTTTAAAGACTCGCCTTCCTCCTTTACTCCATCATCATCAGAACTTTTCATATTTGTCCGACATTTGTCAGAGAGGCAGATGGCATTGGTTTGGACATGTGCAGAGAGAGATGCTGGTATACTGGGAGAAGGAAACAAAGGATAGAGCTGCAGGAAGAAGAAAAGAGGAAGGTCAGAGAAGGTTTATGGATGTGGCTAGTGTGGACATGCGGTGCGGGTGTAATAGAACAAGATGAAGAGGACAGAAAGATATGGAACAAGATGATCCGCTGTGGTGAAAACCAACGAGATCAGCCAAAAGATGATGATTTAACTTTGTGCTTTTCCCTGACATCTCGCTTTCTGTGAGAAGAGCCCTGGTGTTAGAGACGCCTGCAGGACACTTTTGGGGACAGCACAGATACCAAATGGCGTCCCCTGATTTGATTAAAGCCCAGCAGGGCCGGGTCCTGTCGTTAATCTGTGAAGTGGGCTCCCCTAAGGAAAAGGCTTGATAGATTGGTGTGGCACCACTTGGGCACAGCCTATCGACTCCTGAGTACTTGGTGAACACAATCCTCTTAATAATAGCTGATGTTTACTGAATTCTAGTTTGGCTGTCAGTGTATTTTGTGTGTGGTTATCCCTCCGTCTCCATCTCTTGTTGTTTGAGGCCCGGGTGCAGTGCTTGGAGCTTTCCTACATTTCAGGCCAAATAATGAGTCCAGAGAGTAGTCTGCATTTCCTACCCATGGGGGACTCTGAGACCTAAACTGTTATCGTCCATTCCTAACGTGTTCAGGTCCTCCTTCACTACATGTTGATACAGTTTCAAGTTCCGATGATTTTTCCAGACTTAGGTTTTGCTCAGAAATAGTTGTGCCAGGAGAGCCTCCCGTTGGTGTGTTTTGATTGGTGCCAGCTGCAGAGTTGGGATTTCTGTTTGTGTGGAATTTTATTGCTAGTTTTGTTATCATGGAATGAATTTATTTCTTTTCATGTTTGTCAGGATTTCAGTCCTTCTGTTTTGTCCGGGGGTTGTTGCATGTTCTGCATTTCTTCAGTACCCTGCTCCTCATCCCCCTCATGAAGTGAACTGGCAGGCCATGCAGTGGGCCCCACAGCCCTGGAGTGTACTGTGCCAGTGTCAGGAAGTGTCCGTATCTTCAGTCCTTTCCATTGTGTCATTAGTGATGTTTTTAGTGCTGCTGCCCCATTTTGGCATGTGTCCTGTTGCTGGAGTGCCAGTTAGTGATGAAGTAGGATCTGGTATTTAAGAACGGGAGGGATTGGCTAACATTTACTCGAGCCGATTAAACTGTAAAGATGTCGTTTTGGAGTTCAAGTCCTTTGAGTATCTCGGCATGTTATTCATGGAGATTCTCAAGTTCTAATACTATCCGTGTATAGACCTCCTAAATATAACGCAGTTTTTGAGGAATTCTCTGACTTAATGTCAATTTTAATTACTAACTATGACAACTCCTAATAGTTGGCAACTTTAATTTTCATATAGATAACGTGTGATCTAAAAGGTAAAGGAATTTATGAACCTCCTGGATTCTTTTGATTGAGACAACTCAAAATCAGCCTACACATAAAGCAGGTCATACATTAGACTTAGTGATTACTAAAGGACTGAAAGTTGATATAAACAGATCATTGATATTGGTCTATCAGACCATTTTCTTCTACTTTTAATATAGAAATAATGATAAAAACACTCATGAGAAGCATATTGTTAAAAACGCTTTTTGATTGCAGCAGTTTTAAAAACTTACAAACATTTTAAGCAATCAGTCCGCTTATAGTGCCAGCTATAATAAGGGGACAATGTAAATAGTAAGGTGGAAAGATTTAATTCTAAAGGAGAGCTGCTGTGGACATAGTTGCACCTGAAAAGACAGTGAAAAAATCTTCTAGCATAGGTATACCATGGAAGACCCAAAGAGTGTCTGATTTAAAGAGAACATGCAGAGTGAGCCAATGGAGGAAGACTAAACTTACTATCCACCACTTAAATATTAAAAAGTCAAATAATAGAAACAATAACACTGTCCGGCCTTGAGAGACCTGCTATTTCTCCAAGATTATAAATACAATGCTAGTAATCCCAGAGTCTTATTTTCTACAATTGATGCCTACTAAACCCAGGTAGCTCAAAGGAATGCCTCCCAAGTGCTTCCAGTGAAACCTGTGAGGCTGTCGCTGTATTCTTCAATCAAAAAATTAATGATATTAGAAATAATATATGTCACACACGCATGCATGGGAGGCAGCTAAAGGGCTTGAGTGAAGGCAGTTGGAGGCATGCCGGGTGGCAGAGTGCACTGACTCTTTTCTCCCTTTGCCTGTAGACCATCCCGGGATTTCACCTGGATCTCCTGACATCACTGGACTGAGCCAATGGAACCTCGGCCACACCAGCTCCAGTCCTCTGATGTCACCTCCGCCATTCAGCCAATGGTGGAAGACCACTGCCAGATCCATAGACTCACTTCCTGTCTCCCCTTTAAAACCTGCCCCTTTTCCTTTGTTTTTAGTCTTGTTTTGGACTGGTTGTGTGCACTTCAGTGCTCTGTATTTTACAAGAAAACGACTTTGCAGCCAGGATACCACAATATATGGGTGGCTGCCCCAACTCTTATCTGTCCATAGTCTCCTTGTGACAGTGGCGTAGCGACAGGATGGAGAGTCCCAGAGGAGAAGGGGACAGACCTGCAATATACCCAGTGTGGAGCTGCACGGGGCCAGTCTTCAGGCGGGAGGGTGCCCAGGGTCCGGCGTGACCGGTGCGGGCTCCGCTCCCAGCACTCATAACTAGGCCATCTGGAGGGCCAGGGTGTGCGGTGGGGCTCACAGTGGGCTGCCCTGGAGGGGGAGGCAAAGGGACTCAGTATGCTCTCTTGGGGAGAGTGCCTGCCTCCCTGAGAAACCAAAGCCCCATTTACCACCTAGGGGTGCCCCAGACTGGCAGGGGAATAAAATAAAAAAGGAGGTTGGACCCCGAGCGGCCCCACCAACAGACAAGCCTGGTCCTTATGGGCAATGGTAGGGCATTGGCTACGGCCATTTGAAAACACGCCCTACCAAATAATAGAGCAGGTAGCTTGCTATCTGCTCCTGCAAGCGCTTCCGGTGGTTTCACCCAGCCGGGTTTGGGGCGAGCAGTTTAAGAACATGTCTGAGCTCATAGAGCTTATGGAGACGCAGAGGGCGGCCTCACACTCTGGGGAGCAGAACCGCTCCCCTCGTCAAACTCAGCCGGGTTCCAAGACCTAGCCCTCCCTGTACAATCCGGAGCTCAGACGGGCGTCTCAGCGGAAAGCAGCGGCGCAAAACGCTTGGGGCAAGGAGGAATGCAGGTGGAGGGCGAGGAGGGGTTGGTGTGCTCTGCTAATCCGTTGGCGGTCCCACATACTGGCGTGGTGATCGCCAGCGGACACAAAGACCACAGGTTTGTTACTCCGGCAGCAACATTTCCATTGTTCGCCGCTTGTGCAAGCGCAATAGTGGCTAAAATTTAAGACCGGTATAACCTGTGTCCACGGAGACATCCGCTGGTACAGGTCCGCCACTGTGTTATCAGTTACGGAGGGTCAGTTCGTAAACTCACCGTAGCGGTCCTACCTGATCCTCCACACCCGGTGATACTAGGGCGGGACTGGTCTAAAATCAAAAGCGGTGAGACACATACCACTCCCGGGGTTAATTTTGGGCTCGTTATGGGCGGAGATAACCTGGTCTCAAGCTGCCTCCGCGCGTGTAATCAGCCGGCAGAGAGAGCGAAGCAGTCGCTCTGACTGGCGCGGGTAACTCCCGGCCGCCGCTGGCGAACACGCCATCCACCAACGACGCCAAGCGGAGCTGGAGGAAACCACGCCCATTGAGGTCGACGCTGACCCTCTCTCAGTGTTGCGGTTCCAATTTAAAGAAACGCCGGCTTCTTTTAGAAGGGAGCAATGGAATGATGACTCCCTGAAGTTTGTAAAAAATGCAGTGGTCCTTGTCAATGGCCAGCGCACTAATCAGTCGATGCCACAGGGCCCCTACTTTGTGCTAGATAATGACCTCCTTTACCGTGTAGCAATGCATGACGGGCAGGAGACGAGGTTGCTGCTAGTGCCGCTGTACCTTCCGGGCGCAGGTTCATGCGAGCTAGCACACGCCCACCTCCTAGGTGGCCACCTGGGCACCGAAAAACTCTGGAGCGGATCAAGCTCCGTTTCTACTGGCCAGGAATTAACGATGAGGTTCGCCGCTTTTGCGCTTCCTGCCCGGAGTGTCAACTGCGACAAATTCCTAGGAGGGACCGTTCTCCTCTGCTCCTATGCCACTGATTGACGTTCCCTTCCACAGAATCGGGGTCGACCTGGTGGGACCCCTGGAGCCCTCAGCCCGAGGACACAAGTACATTTTAGTCCTCGTGGATTACGCTACACGATACCCGAAGTTGTTCCGTTAAGGCTCAGCTACCTCTAAAGCCATCGCGACGGGAATTACTAGGGGTATTCGGCGCTGCAGATCCCCAAAGAAGTCTTGACAGACCAGGGGACCTCACCACCTCGGAAACGTTCAAGGAGACTGCCAGATTACTGAAAATAAAGCATTTAAAGACCTCGTATCATCCTCAAACCGACGGATTAGTAGAGAGGTTTAATCAAACTCTCAAGCAAATGCTGCGTAAGGTGGTCAGCGAGGATGGAAGGAACTGGGATCAGCTCCTCCCCCTCGTCCTTTTTGCCTATCGGGAAGTCCCACAAGCCTCCACGGGGTTCTCCCCTTTTGAACTACTGTACGGGCGACAACCTCGGGGCATATTAGATATTTTGAAAGAAGGCTGGGAAGAAGAGGCTCTTCCCTCCACAAACATACTGGAGTATATCGCAGATTCTGCTGATAGATTTGGAAAGATTCGGCCTGTCCTTAAAAGTCACATGGAGGAGGCTCAAGCAGCACAGGCCGGTACTACAATCAAGGGCACGCTTCTTGGGAGTTCCGCCTGAGATCGGGTCATGGTCCTAGTGCCTACCTCCCACTCTAAATTGCTTGCCCACTGGCAGGGCCCCTCCGAAGTTAAGGAGAGGAAGGGACTGGTCGACTCATTTGGTGAGTCAACCCAATCGTCGGCCAAAGGAGCGGGTTTATCATGTGAACCTGCTGAAACCGTGGGAAGGACAGGGACCCCGATCCCTCCTCCGGCCAGCCCTCACACTCTTCGCCTCACACACGACCTTAACTTCGCAGCGGACTTAAGTCCCAGACAGCGGCAGGAGCTGGAAACAGTTATCCGGACCGTTCGGGAGGTAGTCAGTGAGAACCCCGGAAGGACCTCTCTGATTGAGCACAACATCGCGGACAGAGCCCGGGGTTGTTGTCCGAGAACGCCCGTATCGTCTTCCCGAGGCAAAAAAGGCTGAAGTGGAGCTTGAGATCAAGCGCATGCTGGAGCTAGGTGTGATTGAGGAAAGTTATAGTCCCTGGTCCAGCCCCATTGTGCTCGCCGTCGGTAAGCCTGGCGGAAGTTGGAGGTTCTGCAATGACTTCCGCCGGGTTTAATCAAGTCTCCCAATTTGATGCTTATCCAATGCCGCGTGGATCTAACCTCCCTCGAGAGGCTTGGACAGGCTCAATACCTGACCACACTTGACATGACGAAAGGGTACTGGCAGGGTCCTTTAACGGACTCCGAAGGTAAAAACGCTGCTTAGTACCCCTAGCGGACACTGGCAGTATCGTGTCCTTCCATTTGGGTTACACGGGCTCCAGCAACCTTTCAGCGTCTGGTGGACAAAGTGCTTGACCTCATAACTCATACAGTGCTGCCTACCTGGATGACGTGGTCATCTATTCCAGCACATGGAAGGAACACCTACAGCATGTCCAAGCGGTATTACGGACACTTGGTGAGGCCGGGCTCCGGATTAATCCCAAGAAATGCTTCTTCGGATTAAGCGAGGCCAAATATTTAGGCTACCTGGTGGGTCGGGGTACCGTAAGGCCACAGTGCTCCAAAATTGATGCCATTCTGAAATGGCCCCGTCCGCGAACCAAGCGGCAGGTCCAAGCCTTTCTCGGGTTAGCCGGGTACTACCGCCGGTTTGTACCCCGGTTTTCGGAGAGAGCGGCTCTTTGACTGATTTAACAAAGAAGAGGGCCCCGAACATTGTGGCATGGACTGAAAAAACAGGCGCTGCATTTGGTGACTTAAAGCAGGCCCTTACGTCCCACACCTGTTTTGATGGCACCTAACTTTTCTTTGCCTTTCATCCTCCAGACGGACGCTTCGGACACAGGCCTGGGCGCCGTGCTGAGCCAAAGCGTCGATGGTGTGGAGCACCCCATCATGTTCCTGAGCCGGAAACTGTTGGACCGGGAGACCAGGTATGCTATCGGTGGAGAGGAGGCTCTGGCGATTAAATGGGGATTACTCAGCTGAGGTACTACCTGTTGGGCCGGGAATTCACCCTTGTCACGGACCATGCACCCCTACAGTGGATGGCCCTCCACAAGGAGTGAATCCAGCGGTCACCCGGTGGTTTCTTGACCTGCAGCCGTACAAGTTTTAGCTCGTTCATCGTCGGCGCGCTTTCCACGCCAAAGCTGATGACTCTTTCTCGGGTTCCCGACCTCTCGGTTAAGTCAGCCCACCCGTCCGGGTCTGGGCTAAGGGGCCTTGTCACACGCGCGCATGGGAGGCAGCTAAAGGGCTTGAGTGAAGGCAGTTCGAGGCATGCCGGGTGTGGCAGAGTGCACTGACTCTTTTCTCCTTGCCTGTAGACCATCCCGGGGATTTCACCTGGATCTCCTGACATCACTTCGGGACTGAGCCAATGGAACTCGCCACACCAGCTCCAGTCCCTCTGATGTCACCTCCGCTCCACGAGCCAATGGTGGAAGACCACGTGCCAGATCCATACGACCTCACTTCCTGTCTCCCCCTTTAAAACCTGCCCCCTTTCCTTTGTTTCCTCAGTCTTGTTTTGGACTCGGTTGTATGCACTTCAGTGCTCTGTATTTTTACAAGAAAAACGACTTTGCAGCCAGGATACCACAATATACGGGTGGCTGCCCCAACTCTTTATCTGTCCATGTCTCGTTCTTGTGACACATAATATATCTCCCCAACACTAAGGATCCCCCTAAACCCCAACATCCTGTTATAAACAAATTAAACTCTTTCACTAGGATAGATTTACCTGATTCACAAAAAATAATCTCTCAATTAAACCTCCACCTGCGGCCCTGTTGATACCAACAAGGTTTTTCAGAAGAAGTATCAGGCGTGCTAATTGATAATGTTCTTGACATGTTAAATTCGTCACTAGATACTGGGGTCTTCCCAGACTGTCTTAAGACTGCTGTAGTTAAACCCCTACTTAAGAAACATAATCTTGACCCTCAGCTCTTGAAAATTTTAGACCCATCTCTAACCTGCCTTTCTTAAGTAAAGTTCTGGAGAAGGCAGTCATTATGCAGTTAAATGACCACTTCAATAAACCTGCTATTCTTGATAAATTTCAGTCAGGCTTCAGAACAAATCACAGCACAGAAACTGCACTTGTTAAAGTAGTAAATGACTTTGGGTAAATGCAGACAGAGGCCATTTATCTGTTCTCATCCTCCTCGACCTGAGTGCTGCATTTGACACCATTGATCACAATATTCTTAGAAATCGCCTTAGTCAATGGGTGGGCCTCTCTGGCAGTGTCTTAAATTGGTTTGAATCCTACCTGGCAGGGAGAAAATATTTTGTTAGTTGTGGGAATTACAACTCGAAGACACATGATATTCTATATGGTGGTCTGCTGTTCTTCTCAATCCACATGCTTCCCTTAGGTCAGATTATCTCAGGGCACAACGTGAGCTACCACAGCTATGCTGATGACACACAGCTGTATTTATCAATAGCACCTGATGACCCGATTCTATTGATTCACTAACACAATGTCTGACTAGTATCTCAGAATGGATGAATAGTAATTTTCTCAAGTTAAATAAAGAGAAAACTGAAATTTTAGTGATCAGCAATAATGGATACAGTGAGGCTATTAGAAATAAACTGGATACATTAGGATTAAAAGTCAAGACGGAGGTAAAAAGCTTAGGGGTGATTGTTGACTGTAATCTGAATTTTAAATCACATATTAATCAGATCATTAGGACAGCATTTTTTCACTTAAGAAACATAAGTAAAGTTAGACTTGTTATATCACTGAAAGATGCTGAGAAATTAGTTCACAGCGTTTGTTTTCAGTCGACTAGATTACTGTAATGCACTCCTCTCAGGACTACCCAAAAAGATATAAATCGTTTGCAACTAGTGCAGAATGCAGCTGCTAGAATCCTAACTAGAAAAGAAAATCAGAACACATCACACCAGTCTTAGCGTCACTACACTGGTTACCTGTGTCATTCAGAATTGACTTTAAAATTCTGCTTATGGTTTATAAAGCCTTAAATAATCTCGCCCCATCTTATATATCGGAATGTCTGACTCCTTATATTCCAAATCGTAACCTCACATCCTCAAATGAGTGTCTCCTTAGAATTCCAAGAACAAAACTTAAAAGAAGTGGGTGAGGCGGCCTTCTGCTGTTATGCACCTAAAATCCTGGAATAGCCTGCCAATAGGAATTCGCCAGGCTGATACAGTAGAGCACTTTAAAACACTGCTGAAAACACATTACTTTAACATGGCCTTTTTATAACTTCATTTTAATCGTAATTTAACTTAATCCTGATACTCTGTATGTTCAATTCATAATAACTATTTATGGTGGCTCTAAAATCGGTACTGACCCCTACTCTCTTTTCTGTTTCTGTTTCTTTTTCCGGTTTCTTTGTGGTGGTGGCCTGCGCCACCTCCACCTACTCAAAGCTTCATGATGCTCCAACAATGATGGATGGATTAAAAGGAAGAAGTCTCACGTGACCATCATCATCATCATCAAGCCCTTCCGTGAGAATCCTAAATCCAAAGAGGACTGTTTCATTTATGTTAGGTAGAATGCCCAGAGGGGACTGGGCGGTATCATGGTCTGGAATCCCTACAGATTTTATTTTTTTCTCCAGCCGTCTGGAGTTTTGTTTTTTCTGTCCCCCCTGGCCATTGAACCTTACTCTTATTCGATGTTAATGTTGATTTATTTTGTTTTATAATTGTGTCTTTCATTTTTCTATTCTTTAATATGTAAAGCACTTTGAGCTACTGTTTGTATGAAAATGTGCTATATAAATAAATGTGGTTGTTGTTATCAGGAGCAATCATCTGATCTTTATGACCAGTAATGACTATTGATGCCCTTAAGGAACTTCAGGATAAATCAATGCTGTGTCACGTTTGTGGTGCCCGCTGGTGAATTTAACGCCTCTGATTTCTGCTTTACCATCTTCCAGACCTCCACCACACTGGACACCACCACAGACAGCCCCATACTTTGCAAGTGAATGTCTTCACTGGTGATGAGTGAAGTTCTGTGATGATATTGAATGAATTGATGACACTTTCTGGTGCCATCTCGGCGTGTCTCAGTATGAAATGGCTCACAAATGAATTGCCAACGACTCTTGGGATTGACGAGGTGAACACAAGTGAAGATTATGAGGCAGATTAGAAGAGATGAGCTAGGACAGCATGGCATGGGCACAGTAAAGAAAACTTTATTTAAAGCACTGGCACCCACCTCCATTCATCACCAAAGATATATGAGGTAGAAGAGGGGACTTGGATCAGCAGGTTAGAAAGGTGGTACATCTTGCTGTGGACTTCTATCAGAACGACACACAAGCACTGCAGGTGACGGTGCTGATGCCAGCGTCCAGTGAAGCCGCACTTCTCTCCTGCCCTGTTCTTCTGTTTCAGACCCCACTGTGCAGCTGTAACCATGACAATGTTGCACTAATGCCATAGCGACCTAGCGTGGCCCGTGACGGTCATCGGGGTCTGCCACTCCTCTCCACAGCGTCGCTCTCGGGTTCGTGTCGGACCACCAGACTAGGGGAGGCGAGCACGTGCGTTTTGTTCAGCCCTGCACTTTAGAAGGTCAGCCTGCCTTCCTCCCTCGTCCATTTCTGACTATTAGTGCAGTGACATCAACAGGCACACTCTAAAGAAGATGATACAAATAATGACTTGGCCCGGGAGAGACCACTTTCTCAGATTCAGTTCAGTTTCTCGTTTCTAAGGGACGAAACGAGGGTGGCGGACGGAGAGGATGCGTCCTTTAATTCTCTTCCCCAGGCCCTGCTGTTGGCTCGTCATCTGCTGATGTAAGCCAAGTGCGTTTTTAGGGGCACCTAATAGAGCTTCTGGGCATTTATTTATTGAATGTGGGGTGTCGACACACAGCAAATCTGAATTTGTGTTGAATATTTTTATCTCACATCATTAAAAGGTCATTGTTTATTTGCTGTGTTCTCTGACAATGCCATTCTGTTTTTCAATTGAAGCCACCATTTAAGGCGATTTGCTTTGGCCCGACTCAATGGAAATCTTCCCAGAATTCCCCATGGTGCACTCGTTTGTGACATCATCAGGGAGAGCATATGAAGGTCCATTCCATCAGATCCATCAGACTTTGTGGGTAGTCCAGCTTGAAAAGAGAGTTTCTGATCTCGTGGTTTTTGACCCGGGAGTGAGTTTGTGGTCTTGGGTTATTTTAACGCATAGCCAGACAGAAGAGGGGGCTCCTTGTAGACAGAAAGGAGTTTGTTGAGCTCTGCTGAGGGGGCCACGGCAGACACTGAGCCCCTGTTGGCAGCCATGGAGTGAACTGCTTATGGGATGTTACTCTCATGTCCCATACATTTTGTTCTCCCTTTTGTTATATTAAAACAATGCAGTCCCCTGGAGGGCTGCCCATGTTGTTGGTCTCTCCTTCCCAGGCTATGGCGTGAGGGATGGGAAGACCTTTAGGGTCTATGGGGTCCAGGTCTTGGTGGGTGCAGAGACTCGAACGAGTTTGGTGACCTGCTGCTGCTGGTTGTGCTTCATGTTCCTAACCCTGCTTAGGCCTCTGATGACACCCCTGAGGGGACAGCCACACTCGCCTGACCCCATGAGACCAGAAAGAAGACTCAGTCCATATTTAAAAGCCTCTTTATTAAAGCCCAAAGTTAAAATGATTGAAGTACAGTAATACTCAAAATGTCTTTCTTCTCAGTCTTTAATGTCGGCTCACCTTTTGGCTTGTAGTCTTCATCACTTTGCTTTGTTTTATAAGCTAACTTAGGATCTGACTGTCTCCCCTCCATGTCAGGCCCGAGCTTTCACCAGTGGGCCAGGGTTGTCCGCTTTCCCACAGCACAGCCTACCATTTGACGAGCCCATGGCTACTGCACCCTGGGGCACCTGAGAAGATATAGGCCAGGTCCTGGAGACCACCTCAGCTCGTCCGGACCACTGCATCTACATTCACTTTGGGGTCTCCTGGCAGCAGCTGTGATTGTTTAATACGAGTTATGTTTGTCATGATGGCTTTCTCTTCATCTTGTGGTACTCTAAGACGGACGTTCTTTGACTTGGGTACATATATGAGTGCGAATGTTGGAAATGTCCACATCCATGAAGGCCAGTAGTTTGGCTTCATCAAATTATGTGCGGCGGCCCCAGAGCCCACGCTAACTCCCCCTGCCTTGTGTTTGCCCACCACTGCTAAATACAGAAGCCTAAAAACAACAGTCGGAGGTATGCGAGTTGTGTTTGTTAAGAGAGCAGACGGAGAAGCAGCTCATGGATGATCCCCTAACACTCGGTGCTTTTGTCCACCTTCACCATCCTGTCATCTTTAGAGTCACTGAGCCTGGCCATGGCTGGAGGTCTCTTGTTAACCTGTGAATGGAGGTCCAGGCTCTACATGCCTGAGCTCAGGGGCCGTTACACACCATCAGTGACATCAGGGCTGGAGGAGAGCTAAAGTGGCCACCGGTACCTCAGATAGCGAGCTGGTGACATGCAGAAGACGTGGTTTATGAATGACAAGCAGAGACTTGGTGCTTCTGAATTTGTAAGCCAGCACTGCCAGGCTGAAGTATGTCGCCTTCCAAATGAGGGATTTGACATCAAGAGAGGAGAAAAACGTAAAGAAAGAAGAGGACAAGTGAAAGTGGTGAGAGCTAAAGAGCGCACCCATGATGTGCCCCAAAGAGTGGGCGGTGGCCAGCTGCTGGCATAGCAGACCAGACCAGGTCACGTTAGGCCATTTGCTTGTGTGGTGCCTCCCGCAGTTCCCTGGAAGATGCACTTGGAGTAAATGTGATATTTTGTGTCTCCCTTCATCCAAGATGGATATTCATTGGTGCCTCGGCCGCCGTCGTGCATTCCAGCTGCAAGCCTTTAAACTCCACAGGGCCAGAATCCGACCCCCAAATCCGCACATCGTTCAGACCCCAGGCCCCCAATGCTTGCTCTTTCCGCTCATCAATTAATTTCTTCTTTTTGTTTCTCTTTAATATGAGGATAATATCAGGGTGTCAGTCAAAGCGTACTAATGGCTGTGCGATGGCGGATTTTCTAACCCTATCCGTGGCCCAATTACAGTTTTTAATCTATATGTAGATCCAGGCGACCGAGTGCCCGGCTGAAATGTCAGGTGTGAGGAAGTTATTAGCTTCTTTTTAATTACTGTCCATCACTCTTTGCCAGCTGCTGCGCCCTGATAAATGAGGTGGCTTTGCATAATGACTGGAAAATTGAAGAAGCTGGCGTTCACTCGAACGGTGGTCACTGTCGTGATGTGGATGGGCAGAATTGGAAAGGACAACCAACTTGAGGCCCCCACCCAGCCTGGGCAGCTGGTGCCATCACAAGGGAGTACTAAAGTGGCGCTGATGGTTTGTTGAGGTCCTGGAAATTGGCGTTGAGGGAAGCATTGGGCTGCTCTTGATCTTGTGACATGTGCCTTCCTCATCTCTGCCTCGTCATGCTAAGGCCCACAGTAGCAGCAGGTACCTCCCATTCAGCTCTTTCATATTCGGGGGCCTGATTTTTTTTTTTTTTTAAAAAGAGACCCCACTTGATGATAAATTAAAACCCAGGAACTTGTGTGAAGGAAGGCCACCATTTCTCTGCCAGTGCCTTCCTGTTTCAGACTGTACCTGCCAGGCTCTGGGGGCCTGGCATTTTCCCTAGCAAGTCCAGGCTGTCCGAGACCATCTGCCATCTTCAAAGATGAACAAATACACATCAACCTTGGTGGTCTTTGGAAAGAATGAGCCACCTGGGATGATCCACCAGCAATGTCAAAAATATGCACACAGTGCTGGCACCTACCGCGTTTATTTTAGATCCCAAAACAACCGAGTTCCAGATGTGGCACTGGTGTCAAGGTCAGGGTTCCAGTCATTCAGACCAAATGCTTTAAATTGACACAGAGGCAAGGGCTGCCCGCCCCAAACTTGAGGTATGGACTGAGGGAAGGGTGGGATCTTGCAGCAGGGTGCCCACTTTGGTCTCAGCAACACTTGGCTTGACCCTGTTGACTGCCTTCCATCTGCCCACCAATGCACTGATGCCGTGGTGTGCCAGTCTGCTGCTCTCATGTCAGTTTCTTACCTGACAGATGCAACACTCTCGCCCATCTTAAAGGTGCCCTGCCAGGAGCTGGCTCCTCAAGAAACCCCCCAAGGTTGTCATAAATAAAAAATTACTAATAAAAAAAAAAAAGAATGATAATTAAAAATCTGACAGAATAACTGAATCTGTTACAGCACCTAGAAAGACGAGTCTTGCTCTCAATTGCTCTTATGCCCAAGCAGCCCTGAAAATTCTTCAAAAATGTACAAATAAGACTTTGATGGACTCCTCTACAATTAAATTGAATGTACAAGTAAGATCAGAAATGATGATGAAAAGGCAAAGAAAAGTGTACTTTACAAGTCTGGAGGACTCGCCACTCCCGGCCTTGGATTGGTGTGATGTGGCACTTGGCCACAGCGCCCGTCACTCTTCAGTACCCCCATGGAGGGACACGCTGTCTCTGTCACCATTGGGGGTGTCACATGACCTCCGTTCTGTTAGGCCCCCCACCCCACCCTTGAGTACTTCAAAAAGCAGCTGACACCTTATAACTTCACCCCTCAGTCTGGGGCAGGGCTACTCTGTTACAGGCCTGGAGGTCCACAGTGCAGCTCTTTTATTTACTAATAAAGCAATGTTTTGTGGGCTTCTGTTTATTGAACTTGCCCTTTACAGTTCAGGACCCCTTTTCTCAGGTACATCTGAGTTTTAATTTTTGGCCTTTTTCTTAACCAGCCCTCACTTAATAATGAGGTGCAAATGACAAAGGAGCCAGCTGTCGGCTCAAGAGGTGTCTGTTAATGTAATCGTTTGAAATGAGTGAGAGCCGGAGAAGGTAAGGAGCACAAAACACACAGATGAAGGTGTGCAGTTTGTCTTGGAAGAATGAAAACCCTAAGAAGCCATACAGTGAAATACCAAGTTTCATTATCTGTCAAGCCTGACTTGATTACAAACCTGGCTGGAACAAAGACCTGCAGCCACCGTGGACCTCAAGGACCGTGGCACAGCACCTTTAGTCTAAAGCAGCGCTGTCTCCAAGGAATCAACCTCATTTTTGGTGCCTCTGGTTCTTCTAAGAAGCATCAAAACACTGATGTGGACATCACTGCAAGTGACACTAGAAACCTTGTGATGAGTCACATGGGCACACTAAACACATTGGTGCACACTAACCAGGACCCAACTGAGAACTGAACTCGGAGGTTTTAAACAAGAACAGGTGACCATCACCAAGGATGTCTGCAGTCTCGCATCTCTTTACCATGGCGCAGAAATACATAATCGCCAGCTCAAAATCAAAGCGGCTGACCATAAAAAATGTGAGTGCGTCAAGACAACATTTGGAGTTTAAGACTTGGGAGAGGGCAGACTGTGATCATTTTAACTCGTTTCTATCCACAACCTTAAAATCTTCTTCTATGAGGCATCTTCCTAGCATGATTCTGATGGTATCTCTAGGTAAATTGTGAGGAGGAGGTTCCTGCTGTTGTTTCATTTCAAGTGTTGTTTGAATACTCTGTGTCCACTATGGACTGTCCTAGGAAGCTATAGCAGATATGCATCTTAGCCTCTACTGATTGGATAAATGGCCTTGGTTGGCCAGATACCAGGCTCTTCCAATTGATTGAGGTCCTTGACTCATTATCCAAAGACTTAGGCATTTGGCTGGACCTTCCTCTTCATCAATTGTTAATTGGTCTGATGTGCCTAGTTGAAGGTATGTGATGGTAGACAATGAGGGGAGGGCAATGTCTCAATGTCTTCATCTATAGTGTTAGGGATCCTTTTTGAGTTCTGGATGTCCACTATGGACTGTCCTAGTAAGCTCTAGCAGATATGCTCTTTAGTCTCTACTGACCTGATAGCTGGCCTTGGTTGAGGACCTTGACATATTACCCACTTACACATACGGCAGGACCTTCTTTATGTTACATCTTTCTGGTATGCTGGCTGAAGATAAATGATGAGGGGGGAGCTCCCTGTATCTTCAAGTGAAATGCTGAAGCTTATTAATGACTGTTTAGCCACTGTGGACTGTCCTAGGAAGCTCTAGCAGTTCTGTAAGTTAGCCTCCTTGACCTGATTTCTGGCCTTGGTAGGTCACACTCCAGGCTTCCTATTGTCTTGACTCAATACATGGAATGAAGTGAACATTATGGCTGGGGTTTCATGTTCTTCCACCATTATGCACTTACTACACTGATGGTAAACAATGATGAGAGGTTCCCAAAAGTCTTTTCCTTTGAAATCTTATTTTTTTGTTGATTGCTGTCTGTCTGCTCTAACCCTTAACCCCTAACCCCATCAGAATTTTTCCTTTTCAGCAGAAGACCACCACCTGTGGAACATAAGCGATTCTGTGCCATTGTGATTTTGGGAAAGTTCTGCTCCCAGTGCCACAACAGAGCCATCACTTGTCACAGCAGTAGGAGGCCGTGAAGTGTAAAGTAACAAACTTTTTTTGCCTCCTGCTTTCTGATTGACTGTTACTCCGTGTCAGGGGATACTCTTCTTATGGAGATTCCGTAGAGGTACTGCTGTTGAGGCAAACTGTTAAAAATCATAAAGAATATGTATTCATTCACAATTGTGGGGTTGTTTTGGGGATCTGGAGAAGCAGAAACTGTTTTCCCATGTGTTACTGTGAGGTAACGCCATTCCCTGAGGGTCTCCACCCCATCAATTCAATGTGTTGCTTCCCAAAGAGACCCTTTTATGAGTTAAGGGAGGCTTAGGAATGTAGAGAGTTGATGGAACACTTCAGAACAGTGCCCATCATGTTCACACACAGTGACACCATGCAAATTCAATGGCAAGCATCCTCTCGTTAAGTATAGTCATATGAGAAGGTTTGGGGACCCTTCTCAGCCTGCATAATAATTGACTCTCCTTTCAACAAAAAGTATATCAGTGGTGTGTCTTTTCATTTCCTAGGAACATCGGGATACTGGGGGTGTTTTCCCAAGAAAGATTTTTAGTGACGCAGTATTTAGTTGTATGAAATTAAATCAAATGTGAAAAACTGGCTGTGCACAAATGTGGGTCCCCTTGTCATTGTGCTGATCTGAATGCCTGTCACTGCTCAATGCTGATTACTTGGTTGGATGAGCTCGTTAAGCCTTGAACTTCACAGACAGGAGTGTCCAATCATGAGTGGTCAAAGATATTTAAGGTGGTCAATTGCAAGTTGTGCTGCCTTCCTTTGACTCTCCTCTGAAAAAGTGACAGACAGCATGGGATCCTCAAAGGAACTCTCAAAAGATCTCGAAAACAAAGATTGTTCAGTCTTGTGGTTTAGGGGAAGGCTAGAAAAAGCGATCTCAGAGGTTTAAACTGTCAGTTTCAACTGTAAGGAGTAGAATCAGGAAATGGAAGGCCACAGGCACAGTTGCTGTTAAACCAACTCAAGTCTGGCAGGTCAAGAAAAATACAGGAGTGGCATATAAGCAGGATAGTGAGAATGGTTACAGACAACCCACAGATCACCTCCAAAGACCTGCAAGAACATCTTGCTGCAGATGGTGTATCTGTACATCGTTCTACAATTCAGTGTAATTTGCACAAAGAACATCTGTATGGAAGGGTGATGAGAAAGAAGCCCTTTCTGTACTTTCGGCGCAACAAACAGAGTAACTTGCTGTATGCCAATGCTCATTTAGACAAGATTCATTTGGGAACAAAGTGCTTTGGGCTGATAAGACAAAAATGGATTTATTTGGTCAGAACAAAAAGCGCTTTGCATGGCAGAACAACACCTGCTGGCTACTGTCAAATTTGGTGGAGGTTCCATCATGCTGTGGGGCTGTGTGGCCAGTTCAGGGACTGGGGCCCTTGTTAAAGTCGAGGGTCAGATGAATTCAACCCAATATCAACAACTTCTTCAGGATAATGTTCAAGCATCAGTCACAGAGTTGAAGTTACGCAGGGGTTTGGATAGTCCAACAAGACAATGACCCAAAACACAGTTGGAAATCTACAAAGGCATTCATGCAGAGGGAGAAGTACAATGTTCTGGAATGGCCGTCACAGTCCCATGACTTGAATATCATTGAAATTCTATGGGATGATTTGAAGTAGGCTGTCCATGCTTGGCAGCCATCAAAGTTAACTGAACTGGAGAGATTTTATATGGAAGAATGGTCAAAAATACCTCCATCCAGAATCCAGACACTTATTAAAGGGCAAAGGAGGAATCTAGAGGCTGTTATATTTGCAAAAGGTGGCTCAACTAAGTATTGATGTCATATCTCTGTTGGGGTGCCCAAATTTATGTACCTGTCTAATTGTTATGATGCATATTGCATATTTTCTGTTAATCCAATAAACTTCATGTCACTACTGTGTCCATAAGGCATGTTGTATATTAAAAGGAAGTTGCTACTTTGAAAGCTCAGCCAATGATAAACAAAATTCTAAAAAATTAAGAGAGGTTCCCAAACTTATTCATGTGACTGTAATGTCCTCTACCAGGAGGTGCTGAAGCTCTGTAAACTTGATCTCTTAATGGCACTCACCATAATGGTTACATAACCACCTGCTGCCCAGCAATGTTACCTACATAGTGTCAGTGCCACTCAATCGCACAAGTGAAATTGGAATGTATGGAGGGTCCAAACCCATCAGATTTACATGCATGGTGGTCACAGAAATGTAATGTCAACGGAACCCAGCAGTTCTACCACTGCTCCAGGGGTGGGCGCTGTTTTCTAATGACATTTCTCTCTCTCTCTCTCTCTCTCTCTCTCTCTCTCTCTCCGCAGACTTGATGATTAGTGGCTGTGACACCTCTGACCTCACTTTTGGTCTCCATTCACCTGGACCCATCTGTTGGAAGCTCCAACTTTTGCTAGTTCACGTGGAATTCGTGTGAAAGATGTCTCTGCAATTATTGTGTGTTTTACTTATTTTTGACTTCACCCGATTAACAGGGTCAGCAGGCTGGTGCCCCCAAATCCTTATCATTGTCTTGTGATTCTCTTACAACTGTTATGTTTGAGTTGCCATTATGAGGTGTGTTGAGATGAGACACACATTACATCCATCAACGGAGACCTTGGCTCCTGATGAGGAACATGCCATTTACATAACGGCCATCCGCTTGAGGGGCTGTCTAGTCCGGACTCCCAGTTCATTATTACCAAAGATGAAGGGCGGATAACAGCAGAGCAGCACTACGCGCTGGACTGGCTGGTGATTTGATGAAATGTCTGAGGAGTGCCACTTTCTACCAGACCATTGATGAACCTGCAGGGCACTTTTACAGCCTGGAATGGCATTGGCAGTGATGTGCCAGTAGATGGCGCTGTCACCAAGATGGATGCTTCATTTCGTATCGCCCTCTCTAAACTGCTTTACTTAAAGTATCCGGTTACAATGATAAACATTCTCTCAGTTGTTCACAAGATGTGTTTCAGTCACTTCATTCCGTATTAACTCATCTTGTAGTTTTCCATCAACAGATTTGATGGTGAAGCCATTGGGTCATCTTTTCTGTAGTTTACAGCTTTCCGCTCATGTTGGTTTTCAGCATGGATGGAGCGAAGCTGCTTTTAACGTGAAAGATATCATAAAATCTGTTCTTTGCAGGAGATCTGGGCCTCTTGGTGAAGCTGCCACAATAAATTGTCTGCTCTTCACATGACAGTAACCTTATTTGTTCTTAAAATGTTCAGCACTCTGTACTCTAATTTAATACTTACATTTATTATACTTATATTTAAATGATTATACGTACTCTTAGTGTAACATGTCCCTTGTATGTTGTTAAGTTGTAACAGAAGTAATTTCCTTCAGAATTAATAAACTTTTCTGATTCTGATCTACACTACGGTGGGCAAAGTTGTTATGCAGGACGGCAGTGGCTGCAGGTTTTTGTTCCATCTGGATTGCTCAGTAAGAAGCACTTACTGCCCAAGTAACACTTCTGTTTCATTTCGTTGTCTTGTGTTTAAGATTTTGAACCCTTATTGCTTTCTTTAGTCTTAACTGTATTCTCAGTTTTTAATTGTCCTTATTAGCAAGAAAATGTAAATGACAAAAGAAACCAGCATTTCTCCATTTAGCTTGTTTCCATTTACACTTGTGTGCATTTATTGTGCACTATTTGTTTTAATTAAATACTTGGAAGGAAAGTGAGAGAGAAAAAGTGAAGGACTGAGAATTACTCATCCATTTTAAAATTTAATTATCAAAGATATAAGAATGACCTGACATGGCAGAATTAAAGCACTAACAAACCATGAAGTTAAATTATTGGCAAGGATTGTTTTCTAATTAAGCAACGGAGTTGGATCAAAACCTGCAGCCACTGCAGCCCTCCAGAACTGACTTTGCCCACCCATGATACACATTAATGGATGTTTTACGACATGCTGAGTTGACTCACAATGCCCACAAAGTAATGTTGTTTCAGTTCTTCCATAGCTTTTCCCCTAAAGCCTTTCTCTTTATTATGGTTTTGGTAGTCCGTGTTTTCAGATGGAACTTGTTTTATGAACAAAGACAGGAGCTTCAGAGTCTGCTTAAGAAGCTCCTCAGCTTTGAGGGTTGACTACTAGACATGGACAAAGACAAGCTTGGGTCATTTCTGAGCTTAGCTTCTGGAGAACAAATGTGGAAGATACAAAAAAAGCTGTTTTGTGGTCTCACTTGTGGAGAATGCCTCTCTTGTCATGCTGCCTTAATTATCAGCACAGGCAGCTTCTGCTTCTCCACGGGCTGTCCTGCCCAAGGAACGTCTGATCTGGAGGATTTTGGAGATTGTGATTTGATTTCTTTGTGCTCGGGGAGTTCTGTGTTGTATCTTCACCTGCAAACTTTTTCTGCTTGAGGGTTTTCAGGGTCTGCGGTGGGTTGGCACCCTACCTTGGATTGGTTCCTGCCTCGTGCCCTGTGTTCGCTGGGATTGGCTCCAGCACCCTGGACTATGTTCAGCTTCAGCGGTTGGAAAAAGGATGGATGGATGGGTGGGTTTTCAGGGTGACTCTTTTCCTGATCTTAGACTTGTGTGTGCTTTCAGTGATGTCCTCTGCTTGTCTCTTCACTGTCTCCGTGCACAGTAACCCTAACCAGTACCTGGTTTAGGACCATGGTATCCCTGTTCTTGACTGGCCAGCAAACTCGCCTGACCTTAACCCCATAGAAAATCTATGGGTATTGTGAAGAGGAAGATGCAATACGCCAGACCCAACAATTCAGAAGAGCTGAAGGCCACTATCAGAGCAACATGGGTTCTTAACACCTGAGCAGTGCCACAGACTGAGCGACCCATGCCGCCGCATTGCTGCAGTAATCCAGGCCAAACTAATATTGAGTGCATTGCTCATACCTTTCAGTTGGCCAGCATTTCTAAAATCCTTTTTGCATTGATCTTAATTGATATTCTAATTTTACTAGATACTGAATGTGGGACTTTCATTAGTTGTCAATTATAATCGCCAAAATTAAAAATAAATTTTTGAAATACATCAGTCTGTTGTAATAATGAATACTTTTGAATAGAATTACTGAAATAAATCAACATTGTCATGATATTCTAATTTTATGATGGCACCTGTACATTGGGGTCATTATCACACTCCATCTCTATTCTCTAGTCTCTATATCTAAGGCTGCATAATTGTTAAGTAGTGAGAACAGTTGCCTAGCCTGCATTTTGGTTTTAACCACTAGATGGCAGCAAAGGCCACAAGATGAGGTTGCAGTGGCAGTTAGACCTGCTTTGTCTTTACAGCACAACATGAAATCCACTCCAAAATGATCTGTCATTCTGTGCTGCTGGGAAATGACGCAAATGAGGGCTGGATCATCAGGAAACATGAGGTGGTTTGACAGATCTTTAGATGTCCTAAGGGCAATAATGGGCTTTACAGAAGCTCAGTAAATAAACAAATAGACAGAAATGAAAGGTGATAGATGGAAGTGAAAGGCACTATATAAAAGATCAAGGTGTCTACTCCGGTCTGGTGGGGAACCACATTCTAACCCTTTCCCAATCAGTTTTCATTGCTAATTAACTCCCATTCATAGCCCTGTTTTTAAGAATTTAGTCCTCTAATTTGATCCGTTTCTTCATCAGATGGGAGCCAAACAGAAATGAGACGTGAAATGAGCGACAGGTGAGCAGCTAAACTGGAAAATCAATTCCAGCCAGTTTCACTCAAGCTTCTTAATGAGCAGCTGATTCTTGCTGTTAATTAAACCCTTTATTTAATTCCACAGCTTGTTGCTGCCTTCGTTCTGCTACGGCAGACATTTCTAAAACTGATTTTCTGTTTTTCTAAGAACACCACCCCAGAGATCAACCTTACTCAGCTCCACCTTTGTTTTTTCAGATTAGCTGGTCATGTGGGGCTCGTCTGTGTCTCAGTATTGTTTGGTTGCAAATTAAGGAAAAAAAAACCATTAAGGGGTCTGAGTCAAGTTAATTAAATTATTATTAAAGGAAATATATAACAGATAAAGAGATGGATACAAATGAAAGGCACTGTATAGTAGATATAAACTGTACTGTACTAGAGATAAAGACTAGATAGAAATCATGGCATTATATCATAGAGAGATAGAGATGAAAGGCACTATATAATAGGTGGCTAGTGGCATTTTGCACAAAGATGTCAGCAGCAGACCTTTGAAGTTGTCCAGGTTGTAAGTTGGCCTTCCATCTTTCTCTAGCTCATCCCCCACATGCTCGGTGGTCCTGTGCTCATTGCAGTGGGGTACAGGGGTCCACATGGACACTCTGAGCTGTGGTACTCTGTGTTTGTGACGCCTTCTGTCATATTCAGCGTCTGATCGGACCAGGAGCGAGGCTTCACTACAACATGCATCGGTGAGCCTTGGCCGTCCAGACCCTTCACTGGTTCACCGTTTTTGGTAGGAAGTAATACTGCCGCACTTTGTGTTCACAGTGGTGGTGAGTTAATGTGCTCTTAATTGAACGAGGTGGGCTGGTGCTGTTTAACGTCCCCTTGACACCTGTGAGTGGTCATTCTCAATTAGTGAAATATTTGGAAAGAAATGGAAGGAGCGAGAGGGGCTAATCAGGTGGTGGTTAAACATCAGCAAGACAGAGAGCGATGTGATGCTGCCAAATTGAGCCACAGAATTGAATAATAAGCTCCATTAGGGTGCTCTTTGCCATCTAATTACCGGCATTGGCTTAAAAGAGACCCCTGAAGACCGCTCAGGCTTTTTCCACATTTTAGGATTACCACTCAACTGGCTGGACCCTCCTGCTCTTCATGATGAGTTGAGCTTTTACAGCAGAATACAACATCAGTGGACACTAGTGATGGGCGGAGTGAAGCCTCATGAAGCATCAAAACGTTTGAAGCAATTGGTCGGAAATCGTATCGAAGCTTCAAGCATTTGACACCTCACCTCTTAGTGTCCCTCCTGGCATTTTCATTAACATTACACAAACTCATGATCACTTCAATGACGTCTGTTATAACTCTATGTGCTTTTATTTTTCGCTGCACAGACTACAACGAAGAGAAGGGTTCGTCAGCAATTCTAGTGTCTGATGTCTAAATATATATATATATATATATATATATATATATATATATATATATATATATATATACTAACGCCGACAGCAGAATGCACTATACGATAGCAAGAGTTAAAATAAGACGCCTCACGCATGGATTCCCGGCTCTTTCAATAAGTATTTACCTTTGCACTGTATCATTATAATCGCTCCTGTTATTAGTATTAGAATTAACCCTCATCTTTTCTTGAGATCACATTTAATAGCCTTAAATGTTTTCCTTGGTTTGACTTAATTAAAATGGAGTAGACGGAAAATAAAGGTTTATCCCTGACTTTGCCATGATATAGGTGACATTTGACAAAGAAAAGGTGAAATCTTAAATCAGTTGTTATTATTCGATCAAGTATTGAAATATTTCATTTATTAATACTTTACAATATTTGTGGAGCACGAGTACGAGTTTGTCAAAGAAATGACGCGCCAATGGCTCAACTAACTTAGGTGGTTGCTTTTCAAATTCTGAACGTAGTTAGCCCGAGTTCGATCCCACTTAAAGACTCATCAAATTAACAATAATAAAAAAAAGGATCAGAATTGAAATCTTTATAACCATTTTGAACTAAATAATTTTGAGAGATACTTGGAAGGATCACATAAGAGATCTGTTGGGAATCACCAAATCGCCATCAAAATGCGAGTTCAATTGATAGCAGCCTCACGATTTACATTAATCCATTTCTATTCACTGCCATTTGACGTCCATGAACCCCTCCATTGAATAGGCAATGGTTTCAACCTGTGGGAAGTAACAAAAGGGGTAAGATGTGAAAAAGAAACATCTGTTGGAACCAAAACAAATTAATTAAACTACATTCTGATAATAGAACAATAAATACTGCATAGAGTTAGATAAATGTCGATAAAAGTTAAGTAGGTATAATCAATATGCATCTACATTTCAAAAATGTTGGGGGCGATTAAACTGTTATGAAAACCTCAGTCGCAAATACTTAAAGGTTGAGAACGCTGGAATAAGGTGATACAAATCCACTGTAGATCAGGTTGAATTTGCTCTGCTGCACCAAACATTCAAAGGTGTCAATCCGAGCACATCAGAGAGGCTGAGAGACACGCGCAGATCGTCACGCACACAGACACACAGGACACTCAAGGTGAGCAGTGCACATATCAAGGTCGGTTGTCCAGTCTGTATCATTCCTAAGCAATCTTCCAGTAAGAGGCAATCCCAGTTACTAACACATTACACTCAAAGCAAGAACACATTCCACCTTATCAATTTAATATTTAAAATTTAAACGCTAAACCCGCACAACAACTACAAAACAGTTGAAATCGTTACTCAAATATTTTTTTTTGTTATAGACATAAAACAAGATCCACATTTCCATTTGATATATCTTTATAGTGTTCTGCCTTGTCCGCTCGGTCCACGCTGGAATTTGCTGTTTAATAAAAAAAAAAAAAAAAATCAGACTCTTTTGGGTCATAATTTAGAGAGGGTGGACGTGGGACCCGAACCCACGTATGTTTAGTATGAAGCGTAACGCCACGCTGCACCACTAGTATTTTCTAGGAGGATGGTATATAATGTATGTTTTTAATGTATACATGTATGCATGTAGTGAAGCGAAAACAATTATATATAGATGTATACTATATGACATACCTTCAGTGTTGCATGAAAACGTTGATGAGGCGAAGAATGGATATTTAGGAGAGTATTATAGTGAGAGATGTCCACCGATTACAAAAGCTCTTCTTTGCAGCATATGCATTCAACAAGCATGCTTGTGATGTATAATTTATAATTTTATTTTTTTGCCAATGTATTATCGGCACGATCATTTAACATGTATTGATCATCTACAAACTTTCATTTCAATGGGAATTCTGTTGAGTTTTTAACTCTGTTGATGCCATATGTAGCCTACTTCAAACGGTAGCTCGTTGAACAAATAATGAGTGGAAGCTGCGCAGAGTACTGAGATTGCGCATGACGGGCTTTGAAGGTCTCGAAGCCTCAGACATGCTACTAGTGAGATGATGACGGACATACCGAAGCCCTCAGACATGCACTAGTGAGATGATGACGGAGCTACAGCCTCAGACATGCGTACACTGAGATGATGATCGAGCGCATGAAGCCTCAGACATGCGTCTAAATGAGATTGCGTCTGCACAGGCTTTGAACGGGGCATGAAGCCTCAGACATGCGGTACTACTGAGATGATGAGCGCGGTACTGAAGCCTCAGACATGCTATAAATGAGATTGGTTATGATAGGGCTTCGAGCAGACATGGTCACTGGTTACTGAATCTTTGTGAAGCCTCACACACTGAATGGCATTGACCTCTTAATTTTGAGAGTCTATTTGACACTTAACTCTCTAGTTATATTTTGTAATTCGTATTGACATTACACATTTCAGTTGATATGGTTAAGCTACAATTCAGGTAGTGCTGAGAATAAATTATTGTTCTTGTGATTGCTGTGATTTTCTGTCTGATACATAGTGTCAAAGATATATTGTCATATATTAACTATATATATATATGAAAAGATTAGTAAATCGTTCAACCTTTTTATGGAACACTTAATTTTGTTCAAAACCGATCGTCATATATATACATCTATACATATAATTTTTTTTCTCTTCATTAGGAGAATACACAATGATACTCTTCATTAATTAAACCATTTTACGTATATGTCAAACAACATATTTCATCCGCCGCAGTAAGAACAGAGATAGTAGTTCAGTTGTGTAGAGCTGTTAATTATCCGGATTAGGTGGCTCAGTGTGTTGTCGCTCAGGTTCATGCGCTGATCCTCCTCTTGTGAAAGTTTTTTTCTATTCCTCCATTTAACAAGCTTGGACGGATAGCGAGCGAATCGAGCTATCGAGGAAGGTTGGGCCACCGTAGTGGGCAGGTGGCACACCCAATTATTTTGTATGTAAAGAGTTTCACTGTAAAATGTAATAAGCTTCATATTTGTGTGTTTGGAGACCCAGGTGTCGATCTGAATTTGTATTGTAGAAAAACAAACTACTGTCCAGGATGCCTAAATGTGTCTTTTCGTGTCTGATCGCTATACGGCACTTCCAACTTGGGACAATTGCTATAAACAGTTTCAGCCAACCAGCCTTTTAAACATGCAGAGCAAGTGTGAACTTTATTGTAGCGGCGAGCATCTTCGTTTCAGTCAGTCATTGTCCTGTTGACTATTTACTGTTAAGTGCTGCTTGAGCTACGCTTATAGTACAACAGGTGGCCTCACGTAGTTCTTAAATCGATATTGAAATGCACACAAGTCTCCTAAATTATTTATTGAAATGCCTACATTTACAGTGTCCGTTTTAGGAAGTCGTAGTTTTACTTGTTCCCGTTATTAAGAATTATAATTTCTCAGTGTCACATATTATTCACTACTTACCGCGAGTCCCGTATCATTGAGATTCTGTTTTATATTCTGTATAAGGAAACTTTTAAAAAGTAGCGTTGATTAAACTGAGTATAGCAGACTTATCATCTTCTTAAAATGACTTTATTGATTTGATATTGACAATTAATCATTAGGTCAAACATCAAAGGAGGATTTGAGTTAGATGGACTGATCTGTTTTTTTTTTTTATGACATCGCGCAGTAGAGAGTGCGCCACGTTAACAATGCATTCTGTCCAAGTGACAGCGCACACGCTTTTTTATATTTCCTAAAGGCCAATGTTCTCAATTTTCTAATAATATTTTGACAGTGTCTTTTAGTGAGAATGATTATAACATATTACTCATATTCATTTCTCATGTAGATATGTAACATTTGGTGAGTATAAATAAAAAGTAACAACACATATAATAGTTATGTTGCATTGTTTATGATTAACAAAATTCATCGTTTATCTGAAATGTTCTACGATACAGTCGATTTATTCCACTTGAAGGTGTACATTGTCGGTATTACTTTATTACATGTTATTACTTTAACATGGCCTTTTATAACTTCACTTTAACTTAATCCTGATACTCTGATGTTCAATTCTTCATAATAACTATTCATGGTGGCTCCAAATCCATACTGACCCCTACTCTCTTCTGTTTTTTTCCGGGCCCGCCACCACCACCTACTCAAAGCTTCATGTTGCACCAATATTGATGGACTGAAAGCCAGAAGTTACGTGACCATCATCATCATGGTCCTTCCATGAAAACCCTAAATACAAAGAGGACTGTTTGATTTATGTTAGGTAGATTGCCCAGAGGGACTGGGTGTCTCTTGGTCTGGAACCCCTACAGATTTTATTTTTTTCTCCAGCCTTTTGGAGTTTTTTTTTTTTCTGTCCAGTCTGGCCATCGGACCTTACTCTTATTCTATGTTAATAATGTTGACTTCTGTTTATTTTTTATTGTGTCTTCTATTTTTCTATTCATTTTGTAAAGCACTTTGAGCTACATTTTTTTGTATGAATATGTGCTATATAAATAAATGTTGATTGATTGATTGATATTCTCCATTGCATTTGCTCCAGAGTGTAACGGTGCCAGTGTAACCGAGGGATGGCAGATAACTCACGTAATGGGTGACAAGGCACATCTCATCCTGATGTCCAGGCTCTTGTCATAAATATTCCCATCTTGTGCTTTTCTCGTTCCTGCAAGTTTACTATTATTATGGACATGTAGAGGAAATGTTTTATTTTATGTCTATGAAAGGAAGGACGGTAAAGCCTTGAATGAAACTGAGTGTTGATGCTTTGGGTAACAAGACAGGTTAAGGAGCAGGGAACATTGAATGTGACAGTGACTCATGGGGATTGTGTAACTGGAAGATGGTTTAAGAATACAGAAACGGCAAAAACTTAGTCTTTCAGTAATTCTATTTACATCAATTATTTACTCTTGTGCTGCACTTGGAAGATTACTTATTTACCCCCCCCAGCGCAGCCTTTGATAAGATGAATTCACAAGTACAGGATGTTGCTGACAAAGTCAGGTGCTTTTTTGAAAGTTTGGCTCCAGATGTGCTTATCCAGCTGCTCCTTCTTCTCAGTACTTGAGTGATCTTTACGTCCACCTTGGATGAATTTGCAAAGTTTCTTTACAACTTTTTTGTCTCATTAACGCAGAAATCCCGAGGCTTTCCTAAAATTGCAGAAGACACTGTTCATGGCGCTGATTCTGTTTTAAAGACAGTTGTGATTAGTTCTGCAGAACACGCTTTTACTCACATTGCTTTTTGGAAATCAATAATACAAATCAGCAACAGATCTGGGAATCACTGAATAAAAAACGTTTAATGAGGAATGTCTTGCGATATACTGGTGTAATGACCACGTCGGCTTTAGTGAAGCATTTCTTAGCCTCTGTGATATGATCGACATGGGGTAGAATAGATTCTGGATTGTTACAGTCGTGCTAAAAAATATCATCGATTTGTTACAGATTCTGGTGGACAATTCCACACCGAGGAAAAAGGTGCCCCATGTAAGCGTCATAATGTCTCAAAATATATTTGTTAACTTAAACAAGTACTACTTAACTGTTTTATACAAATCCTCATTCAACATATCGAGCCCAATTAGGATTTGAACTGGGTTAGCGATTTTATCAATATAGCACAGACAACGCTTTTACGCTTTCAGCCAAGCACTTCAGCAGACTGTTACTGACCAAATCGACTGCTGCCCTGCGCCGGATATCAATGACGCCATTACGCTAGCGTGCTCAAAATCACGTGACGGGCGATTTGAAGGCCAAGCGGTGCCGATCTCCAGTGCTTGATAGCTCGGCACAGTGTCGAAACCTGAGATCGGCGCCCATCACTAGTGGACACCAATAGGGAGGCCAGCGATTAGAAAGGCGTTTGGCTTTACAAACCCAACAGACACAGCCTTGGCTTTTCATTTCAGGGACCGGACGGCTTTAAAATGCTGCTTTCTGGATTCACGTTTGTGGATATGCTGACTTGATGGATTTCTGACATTGCTAGAAAGTCACAGCCGGTGTGTTTTAAGGATGGAAACAAGAACCATGGAGGGCTCTGAGCTTTATAAAGGCAAGTTTGGGATTATAAGTGTGCTTTTTTTTTTTAGAGGGCTGACTAAGGAGGGGTTTACGGGGGTGGGGCATGGGGTCCCATCCTGCAGGAGCCCCAAACACGTAATCTGGGAAGCACATTGGTTGGGCTGTTTTGTAATTATGTCCTGAGAAGTCCTCATTCGGCCCGCTGAGGCCCACTTTCTTTATCCCGCGCCCATGATGCTGGTGTCACATTGATGATTGTGGGACAGAATGCTATGGCAATGGTGGCTGAGTGCTCGAAAGCAACTCCCAAAAATGGCATTGTGTCAGGATGGCAGACTTTCATGTCAGCTTAATTTGTGTCTTTGGATGCATACTCGTTGAAAATCCATCCAGGAAAAAAATTAACAAAGAATAAACATACCGGAGATGGGCAGCAGAGAGGGTGAGGTGTTTGTTAGGAGTGTTGCGTTGTGCCTTATGCCATTCTGTCTGTTTTACACTTTCTGCTCATTTGGTGGTGTGGTGGTTTGTCTGTGTATGTGTCTGAGGTAGGGTGGGCAGTGCTGTGATGGTCCTCTTTGCAGGGTCTCTGAGCACTAAAAGCACTGCAGAACTTTCAGAGTCTCTGTGTAGTAGTGGGAGCTGATTTGATTTAGGCGCCCAGTTTGTTGTGTGGGGTTATCTGGGAGATGCCATGTTGACGGTTTAGATCTGCTATGGAGAGCGGATTTTTCACAGAGACTTTGTTTTCTTTATGCAGTTAACTTGCTGATTTTGGTTTTGTCAACTGCTGCTTTGAGGCTATTAAGGTTGCACTGTTTTAGATATTGTATAACTGGTTAGATGTGCTAATTAACCACAACCTCAATCACGGTCCTGGAGGCCGTGAGTGGCTGCAGGTTTTCATTCCTGCCAGTTTCCCCACTGAACTCGGCCCTTACTGGTATTTAACTCCAGCCTTGTTAGCTCTTTCATTCGTCAAGACAAATGTTAATTACGTTTGTTGATCAGCGGTCCTCATACAGCTCAGGAGGGCCGCAGTGGCTGCAGGTTTTCCACTTCAACCATTTTCTTAATTTGAACCCATTTATTTTCTGCTAAGGCAATACAGCTTGGGATTTTGTTATCTGGCCCGTTACAATGCAGAACCCTTAATTGCTTATTTAAGTTTTAATTTTTGCCAGTTTAATTACCCAGACATGACTTAAAAATGAAATGCAGATAACTAATAAACCAGCAGCTCTCCAGTAAACCTGTGCATGTGCACCATCAGGTGTCAGTGTTAAAAGTAAATAAATAAGTAGAGAGGAGTTGAAGGACCGTCAAGTTTAAATCTGTTCTGGTCCACAAAACATGGATGACGTCCTCAGAGAAGGAAACTCTAAGTGCAATTCACATTCCTTGGATGAACGAACGACTAACGGTAAAATACCAAGTTTCATTATCAGCAAAGACCGTCTTTTTAATTAGGAAACTGACTGGAAGGTAAAGCTGTAGCCACTGCAGCCCCAGGACCGTGATTGAGGACCCCCCTGTTAGGAGAATTGTTAAAGTTTGATTTGTTTCTTTATTCCACACTTCATATTTTGATTTACTTTGAATTACTTGTTGTAGTTGTGTTTATCTGAAATTACTACAGTTTTGCAGCTTTGTTTGCTTCATAAGATGATCTGCCAATGCATGTTCAGATAATTCACAGACCAAATACTTTTGTCTTAAAGATTCAGTAAAATTGAAAGCAAAGCAGAAAAGTTTAAGCTTATATCTTTATTCATTTATATAAATAAAATGGTTTTGTATATAACATTATACAGTCGTACTTAAGGCTCCTTAAACAAGTTAAATGCCATCTCCTATTTGCAGACATATCTAACAGTTCACGCTAGAGTAAGACTATTTTTAACTTATTTAACACTGTTCTACAGAGTTCTATCTCATGTTAACTTACAGGGTAAAAGGCTATACCATACTCTAGGAAGCAACAAGAAACTGGTATTATATTATTGAAATTAGAAACACTTAAATAAGATTTGGCTCTACTGCTTTATTGCTGCAGGAGCAGAGAGACGATTACTGCTTTTGACTTCAGTGAGCCACAAACTATTCCTATATTGTTTTTTAAAAAACTAGTAATGAACTGCAAACAAACATTTCATAATTGATCTGAATCATTAGCTGTTTCCTGCTGCCAGCCCTTTTATTCACGGGTCATTAGTGTGCTGACACAAGCCTTCTGACTCATTTCT
>NW_024379960.1:0-34026 GCF_016835505.1 Polypterus senegalus
TCCTTTCACAACTTTTGTTGTATTTGGGGTCGTCTATCAATTAGGGAAAATAATTTCAATTATTCTATATGATCATTTAAGCCGAAAGAGACACAGCCTGATGCAAAGATTTACAGACGGCAATATGGATACAATGGTCTGTACAATTAAGTCACGTCAAAATATACAACTTATAAAATGTTGACAGTAAATACCTATGCAGTAAACTGAATAAATGCATTAATGTAGTAAGGCTAAGTTCGTAATTTGGTCTGCAGCGTTAGTATCAGTGAGTGATCATTTCATGGGTAGGATGTTTTGTTAGAACACCGCAATCCCCCATACTCCTCTATAGCGTGATGCATACCAAGAAGGGCACATATACTGTAGGTTTCTGTACTTTGTACACATAACAATAAATCTGAACTGAACTGATAACACTGCGTTGTTTTTTTTAATAAAGGCCATTGATATCTGCTTTGGTTTTGAGTGAAAACTCACTGACAATCACTGATACCAAGTAATGTGTAATATTTCGGGACTGTCCACTGCTGTCTAGCATAACAGTCACATTATGATTTAAACATTGCATTAATAATTAACATATAATGTTATTTTTAAGTATGTGTGTGTGTGTGTGATGTGGGTGACTCTCCATGCCCGGGCTTAAACAAATCATCATATCCCAGCTGAGAGAAAGGTGGTCATGAAGAGAGACAGGTAATAGGTGAACAATATAGCTGATCTCTGTTAAAATAACAGAGTTTTACTAATATATAATATTAATATAATATATAATAATATATGCATATTTATTTTCAAAAATGATATGCTTGAGAAGTTTTTTGGCTTAGAAATGAACATATTCAGTAAGTTTATAAGGCTTTTTTTCCCCTTTACACACAAATCACAGTAGATCCCATTTTAAATAACACAATTTTCCAGTGAACTTATATAACAATGATTGTGAAAATTTTAAAGCAATATCCATCTTAAATGTCACTCCATTTAATAATTCTTACGTAAATGTACTAATTAGGCAGTGCCTATCCTCCCCAGGGACAATTGCCCTAAAACACTAACTAAAAGCTATAACCATCCATTCATTACTTGGAAGAACATTACATAAACAAAATTGATTTTCTTAGCTTTGGATCTGTCCATCCAGTAGTGTAAGTGATTCCTATGCATGATTTAGTGTTGTATAATCAATTTGAAAATCTAAAAGAAATCATTTTTGAAAATGGTTTTCTAAGCATATCAAACAATAAGTTAGAGTCTACTTGACCATGTTATAACTGAAATTATTTTCACTGATTAAAATTACCCAGATATCAAAACATTCAAAATGAGTCATTTTGCATTTCATCCCTTCATTTCTTTATTTTTCATAAACGGTTTAAATAAAATGGTGTTCTCCTCCTGTGAGACACATTAATTGCATTAGTGTCAATGATATTAATATCATTAAGAAGAAAGAACGCATAGGTGAGCTCTGTAATAGTAAAGGAACTGGTAGGCCAAGGAAGACCTCCACTGCTGATGACAAAGAATTCTCACTGTAATAAAGAAAAAGCCCCAAAAGCCTGTCAGACAGGTCAGATAGTGTTCAGGAGGCAGATATGGATGGGTCAGAGACGACTATCCACAAAGACTTCATGAACAGAAACACAGAGGCCACACTGCAAGATCCAAACTGCTAGTCTGCCACAAAACAGGACGGACTGACTACAGTTTGCAAAAAAGTACTAAAAGAAAAACATCTTGCAGACAGATCAGGCAGCATGATGATAATAATAATAATTCTTTACATTCATATAGTGTTTTCTCACTACTCAAAGCTCTTCAATGAGTGGGGAGCCACTTCAATATCCACTAATATGCAGGATCCATCTGGATGATGTGATGGCAGCCATTTTGCTAAGTCCACTCACCACACATGAGCTATTAGGTGGTGAAGTGGTGAGAGTGAGCCAATTAGAGACAGTAAATGGTTAGTATGGGGCCTGAATGAGTAGGCCATGGACAGCAACAGCATACCACTCATATGTTAAACATGGTGGGGCGGGGGGTGGGTCTGGCTTGGGCATGTATGGCTACCACAGGTACTAGGCACATTTATCTTCATTAATGATGGAACTGCTGATGGCAGAGGCACAATGAATTCTGAGGTTTACAGAACTGAACTTTAGTGATGCCAGTACCTTGAAGCCCAAGTGGACAAAATAACAGGTTTCACTGGCGCTAATGAAAGTACAAAGGTTTCTCTAATAACCAATTAACTTCTAAAATGGCTAACTATGGATAAACTAAGTGAGTTTACCATAATGACACTGAAGGAATTGCTGCTGAAAATGTAGCCATAGATATGTAAATATTAAATTAAAAATCAATACTTTTAAGCAGTAATAATAATAATAATAAGTTTTATTATGTAGCACCTTCATACACTCAAGGACACTTTACAATTCAATAAACACATTAACATGACAATAGAAATTACACACAAGAAAATGAATAATACTCATTGAAGAGATGTATTTTTAACAGGAGTTTGAAATGGATAATAGATTTTTCCTCGCAATGTTTGAGAGGCTGAGAAATTCCAATTTTAGTGGCTATCACAGCTCTGCACATAGTTACTAACCTGTATTCAGGTACAGTTAGTAAATTAGCATCCGATGATCTTAATGAACAAGGTGGAGTGTAAGGAAGCAGCAACTCAGACAGATAATGAGGGGGTAAACCATGAAGGGTTTTAAAGGTGAGAAGAATAATTTATATTTGATTCTTGAAAAGACTGGTAACCAATGCAAATCATAAAGGACAGGAGTGATGTGAGCAGATTTTTAGTGTGTGAAGTAAATGAGCAGCAGAATTCTGAACATATTGTAATCTATTGTGTCAGGGATGCCAGGGGCAAGCCCAGCCGGATGCCTTGAGGGACCAGAAGAGGGTCGATGCCCACCCTGGATCACGTGGGGCACCATCCTGGTTGCTTTGGGGCCCACGGGTAGAGGGCATGGAAGCCCAACCCGAGGACCCATGGTCACCGCCAGGGCGCCCCAATGCCTTGCAGACCCTGGACCTCAGCACTTCCGCCACACCAGGAAGTGCTTGGGGGGAAGAGGAGCAGGGACACCCAGAGAGCTTCCGAGAACAACCGCACTTCCGCCACACTGGGGTGTGTCCAGGGAGGGACCGGGAAACACCTGGAGCACATCCGGGTGAAATAAAGGGGCCGTCTCCCTTCATTCGAGGCTGGAGTCGGGTGAAGCAGGACAAAGCAGGAGAGAAGTGAGCGGCCCGAAGAGGAAGGCATTGTGTGGCCAGGACTGTGTGGGGTTCGTGTGTGCACTTTTGAAACTTGTAGAGAATATTGTAAATAACGTGTGGTGGTGTTCAACAACATGTCTGCCTGTCTTGCCCAGGCCGTGTCCACAATTGGTATATTTAGTCGGGAGGCCATAAAACAATGCACTGCAATAGTCCAGATGGGTAGTGATGAAAACAGGAATGAGTGTTTCAGTATCCTTCACACTGAGGAAAGAATGCAGGTGAGCAATGTTGGAAGATGAGGAAAAGATGTCTGTACTATTGAGTTAACGTGTGGTTGAAAAGTAGGAGCTGATCAAAGATGATAGCCATTACAGACTGATGCTGAGGGTTCAACCAGGATCCCATCAATGTCAATTGTTAGCCCACAAAGGGTAGAGAGGACAGATTTGGTACCAACTAATAAGATTTCTGTTTAATCAGGATTAAGTCTAAAAATGATCTGTCATCAATGATTGATTTCTCAAATGCAATCAGTCAGTGCAACAGGTGAAGATGTTCCACATTCATCAACACTTATATAAAGTTGTGTGTCATCGGCATAGCAGTGGAAGCTTAGACCATACCGACGAATAATCTCACCTAATGGGAGCATATAGATGTTAAAGAGAACTGGACCTAGAACTGACCCTTGAGGAATAACTTGTGAGTGAAGTAGTGGCAGATTTGTTGCCTAAAGATGACATAATACTAGCGATCACTGAGGTATGATGTGAACCAATAAAGAGCAGCACCAGAGATCCACTAGCCTTTAGTAACACTAGTAATGCATTGGCTATACTTTTAAAGTGAGTTAATTGTATCTTGCTAATAAAAGATGTCAATTTCTACCAAAAACATGAAACTTGAGTAATCCGAAACTTTTTAATGATAGTATGTGTGTTGTCTGTATATATACTGTATGTATGTGTAAAAATATATATGTGAATATATATTTATGTATATATATATATATTTATATACACTAGGAGTTTGCCCCTGCTCTCTGCTCGCCAACATCCGGCCTCGCTATCAGCAGCCACTTGCATCTCTGCCGCTCATGTTGTGAAGAGGGGGACTGAACGCACCCCAAGGAGATGGGGTGGTAAATAAATGGTAATATAATGGGAAACAAATACAGTTTTTTTACCTCCTCTTTGCTCTATCAGCTGCTGGCTTGCTGCTGATGCCGTGTCGTGTGATATCAATCTCGCATGGTGCTTCGAACATTTAAAAGCCTGTACAGCAGCTGTCCTACTCTTTGTCTTTTATTTCCGCCCGGGTGTGGTTAAATGTTTTGACAAAGTCTTGTCTCGGGACGTGAGTTCTTGATATTTTTAGTTTACAATGTAAAACAGAATAAGAATCTGAAAATCTAACAACATCACATTAAAGTTCGATAAATTCTGAATAAGGTCTGAATATGATACCAAACATATATGTGTAGGTTTTAAAATAAGCCCACAACAAAAAGCGTGACATAAAAGTCACATAAAATCGTTTATATATATATGAGTATATATATATATATATATATATATATATATATATATATATATATGTACTGTATATATGTACACACACACACAGATTCAATAGCTTATTTCACAATAATTTTAATCTTCTCCTGTCTACAAGTTATGCTGACAAGAATTTTCTCAGCATTTCCTTGCGATAATACATTTTCAGGGTGTGAATGATGACCAAACCCAGTGGCTGAACACTGCTGTGCAATTGGATGGGAGGAATTCAAGCAACATTGTCTAAATGTGGAAGCATGTTGTGGGCAGCACAGTTATCAATCAAAGCGAATCATCCTTTTCTTCTTCTTCATATTGTGAGGGTTCTGAACTCTTTTGGGATCCTCATCCCCTACCCAATGGAAACGTCACGCTGAAGTACATCCCAAAGCCGATTGCGATCTGTGGAAGACTGTTTGTCTGTTGCGGATTCAGTGAAGCACCACAAGTTAATCCTAAAAGATCGTGGTTGCGCTATAAATCCCTGTCTTACACATTAAAACACAAGGCTGAGTCTCAGTTCTTTATTCAGCTTGAAACAGGAACAGCAGGGTTATTTATTGTAGTGGGATCTGCCACTCTGCTATAAACAAACACAGCAGTCAGGCAGGGTGTGGCCAGGTTAGTGGCCAAGTTATACTGTGCCTGCATTTACAATATTCCTTGCATCACCCATCGAGATCTTTTCTGTTTGCTTCACTGCCGAGCCGCATCATAGCTGTGAGCCTGCTGTTGCCCTGGCAATAGATAAAAAGTCTTCCACAGACGTGGTGATCACAATCGGGAAGCTCTTTGGCATGTTGTCCACTTGGGGGAGGCCTCAAAAGAGTTTAGAAACCTCATATTTTTTTGAATGAGTGCCGCATTAATAGGAATGTTTCTTGAATAAGCATCACTGAACCACATAAAAATGGCTTTTTCGGCGTCTTCAAAGCAGTTTGCATACAATTGCAACCCGAGATTTTTCTTCTTTTCTTGCTCGGTCATTCAAGAAAGTTGACAGTGTCGATGGCAATGTCTTTTTTCTTTTTGCCGCAATTGAGAGCTGCAAAAATGTAACTTTTTTTTTTCTCATATGAACTGTTAGCATTTTTTCATGTGTGCCGTTTCTATAGAAGGGTGACAATGAGTTTAATTCCAATGGATGTTTTCAAATGTTGTGAGCAAGAAGTAAAGGTATCACTGAAAACCACCGAAAACAAAAACAGCAAAAAAACAGTACGAGAATAGTCCAAAGAAAGAATTTTTTTTTTACAATGTTTCTTGTTTCTGTTTGGGGATCATTTTGCACAACTGAGCTGCGACCACAGAACTACCTGCTCTGCGATGATTCATTCATGCATTTCAAGGTCTTTTGGGCACTTCATTGTAATGAAAGTATCTGCTGAATGTACTCGTAATAACAGATTTCTAAAGACTCGTGTCATATGGGAAACTGCCGGGACCATAAATATACTTTGTTGTAATGATAATTTCATTTTAAAGATATTCGTTGTAATAGAATTTTACATGTACAGGTAGTCCCAAGGTTACGGACATCCAACCAACGATTTACAAACAGGGTCACAGCTGCGATGCATGCACCTCAGTAACTGGCAGTCCGTCATCTTCGGCCTGGGGATGCTGCAAGCGGTGGCTGGAGGGGTGATTTAGCTGCTCACGCAATGTAGTGTCCCTTTGCGGCTGGTAATGTTCAGCGGTGACCCTGTTGTGGCTGAACGGAGGCCAATGAGGGTGAATGGGGCGGCGGGGGGTAGCATTATAGTGTGCATCAGATGGCTGCCTATTGAATGGCGGCAATTCACTACTCGCCTTTGGCCACACATCGTTCTTCTCGATGCAGGCAACATACTGTAGTGGAGGTGACTGAGGTGGCTGGTGATGAACCACCTCTCGATGCCCCATTCATTCTCAATAGCAAGCCTGCTTGTACTATTACGTACATAGCAGGAAGTTGTCTCTTGTCAGTACATCAGCGTGTTGACATCGGGTGCCTTCCTGGTGTGATAGCGTGTACTGTATAGTGCTGTGCAGAAGTGCTCATTTTAACCTTTTGTCTTCACCCTTCAAGAATGTCTCTGAAACACAAATCTGATGCAAGTGCTGGTGATACAGTAAAGAAGAGAAAACCATCACCACTGAAAATAAACTAGAAATAAAAAAGTCATAGGGAGGTGAAACTCCATCATTCATTGGCATAGCACTTGGTTACAGTCAGTCAACAATAGCATTTATTAAATTTATGTACCTGTTCCAGCTTACATACAAATTCAACTTAAGTACAAACCTACAGTCCCTATCTAGAATCGTAACCGGGGACTGCCTGTATTTAAAATAATTTTTAAAAGAGCAGATTTCGATTAGCATAGATAGTCTGTTCTTATGTTTAATGTATTTGGGTAAGGACTGCCCCAGTTCATTTTACCTAGAATTGGTATGCAAAGGAAAAAAAAATCTTTAGATGCCAACAATGGAAGGAGGTTTGAGCATATTTAAGTGCCATCAATGTTTTTTGGCACAATTAAGGTGCTTTTCCTTTTTTAGAAATCCTAGAGTCCTAGAAATTACCTTATATTCCATACCATTTCAGAAATGCACCAGTACATTATAGCTCTGTTTATATGGTTTAGGTAATCAATTTTCTGCTAAAGCCATTAAACATTTTTAACATGCTGCAAATAAGAATCAAAATTCAGTAGTAAGCTATCATATACAATTAGATGAGTAAGGATGTATATACTTGATCACTTAGCACCATCACATCAGGCTTTGACAAGTAGCAAGCAGCCTTATAAAGCCCAACGGAATACTGTCTTCATCCTCTTCCAATGGTCTTCTTTCACCTCCCAATAGTAAGTAGCAAGGTCAAGTGTAGAAAACAAATGGGTTTACATTAATGAAGTCAGCAAAGACCAAGTCCATGAGATGAGATACAATTCATGGGTCACAACATTCTTTTAACAAGTCCACTTCGAATCTCCAACTATTTCTCTTGCTTAAGAAAATCCGGGGGCTGCAGTAAGTATCTGATCTTTACTGAATCAACACCTTTATAAGTATGTCACAGTGCTCCTAGCTTCTTAGGTAAGGTGAGGAAGGTCAGAATATTGGCTGCATCCCCACAAAATAAACAAATCAAACGTTTTTCATAACACATCCTGACAAGGTAAACTTGGGGATTTAATGTCTGGATTAGTAAACTCTTTAATCTATAATCTCATCACAACAAATGTATCTTCTTCCTCCAACTGTGTTTCCTGGGGAACAGCCTCTACCACTATCAAATGAGATAAATAAATCTAGTTATCTTAAGCACTTTAACCTCATCCACTTAATCCCACTTCTAAGCACAATTTTCAGTGATCTCATAAACATCAATCTGGGCAGTTCCTGCAATTTTCCATCCATAATAGCAGTTGCCTGCTGTTACTGTGCCTGAATTTGAACCCATATACTTAGGACTATTAGGCAGGGAGTGATTGTAACTGAAGATACTGCAAGATTTTTATCCAACATAGTTCTTAATTTATTCATCCCAAAAGGCTATCTTCTGTACCATTACAGTCATATTCCGTAATTACAATTCCTGGTGGTTTAAAGTAGTTTGGCTTTGATTACGTAAGCAGTACTGACAATTATGTTGACTTTCTTGGCATTGTAAAAAATGGAGTAACTAAGCACATTTCACCATCTTTTAAATTGAGTCTCTTTAGGAAGAGCTCCCGTTGCATTATCCGCTCGCTAAGGGTGGCAGCAGGAATGTGGGAAGGCAACATTCAGCTGTCCCCTTTATAAACAATCATTTTTCTATCCAGACCATTGAAACCTGTACCTCTTTTAATGAGTTCTTTTATTTGTTTTCCACTTCTTAAGTTCTGAGACACATGCTGTACTTTGGGACCTGTAGATGCCGTAATATTAATCCTCTTTCTGCAGCCTCAAAGATATTTTTTCACTTTAATGGCTGTTCTTTTTGTATTTGCACAAAAGGAAAGTTTGGTCATCAATCACACAAATTTCTAGGAGTCAAAAATCCCACTTGGTTTTATTTTAAGGGTTTGGTTAGATGTGTTAATTCTTTGAATATGTAATGTTTTAAATAAGTTGATGTCTATATAGTCTTTCTGTGACAGTTGCATTATTATGTAACAGAGTTGATTCTTTTCATTGTATGCCTTGTTATTCCTTTGTACTAGCAATACCTCTTACAACTAATACAATAGTACAAAATGTCCAGACTTGGCATACTCCTTCCTCACTGGGTTTCCTGTTGAAGTGTTGTTCCTTTCTGTTACGTGGATAGATGTCCCCAGTTTCTTGTCTCCCCATATAGCACAAAGCAAAGTGCTGAGCTTTCAGTTTCAGTGTCATCGATTAGTTATGCTTACAGACCAAACATGATAAAGGGAGGCCTCATTGTCAACTGATACTGGGACAAAAGCCAGGGATTGATCAGCTGGGATGCCTAGATGGGAGTATCTGAAGTGCAGACCTGAAACACCCAAGGATTCCAGGTGACATCACTGATTGAGATGTATTCAGTAAGTTTATTTTAATTTTCACCTTACGCAGTGTAGCATCTTGGGTGCAGCTAGTAGTACAGACAATCATTAATTTTTTATTTTAGCATTTTTCTTTTGTGTGTCATTGCTTATTGATTGTGACTGGAAGAACTGCTCCCCACTGGATTATCATATTTGTTTTGGCACATTCTGCAAAAAGAACATCAGCTTGTCTCTTGTCTGTTTTCAAACTCACTACTGGTTTACGGTCAATAATGAACTACAAGACCATGCAGTGGTTTCAAAGGCATAGGGCATCATAAGCTTGGGTGTTTGATACCTGGGTGGTTTTCCCACTATAAAAGGAGATAAAGATGGAAACATATTCACAAGTGAGGAGAGTGTGTTGAGAAGATGGAAAGAGTACTTTGAGAGGCTGATGAATGCAGAGAATGAGAGAGAGAAGAAGTTGGATGATGTGGAAATAGTGAATATGGAAGTGCAATGGATTAGCAAGGAGGAAGTAAGGAGAAGCTATGAAGAGGATGAAAGGTCATGGTCCAGATGACATACTTGTGGAAGCATGGAGGTGTTTTGGAGAGAGGGCAGGAGTTTTTAACCAGATTGTTTAATGGAATTCTTGGAAAGTGAGAGGATGTTTAACAGGAGGATGTTGATGGAGAAGCACAAGAGAAGGCCAGAAGGAGTTGTATCATGCCTTTGTGGACCTGGAGAAAGTAAAGTAATACTGTGGTATTGTATGAGGAAGCTGGGAGTGGTGAGAAGTACATAAGAGTAGTACAGGTTATATACAAGGAAGTGTGACAGTGGTGAGGTCTGCAATAGGGAGTGACGGATGAATTCAAGGTAGCGGGATTACATCAGGATCGTCGGAGCCCTTTCTATTTGCAATGGTGAAGGACAGGTTGACAGATTTGAGATGAAACAGGAGTCCCCATGGACTATGATGTTTGGTTGGGATGACATTGTGGGATTCTATATAGTAGGGAGCAGGGGTTTATATTAATCTGCAGACGTGGAGATTCGTTTCTAGAGAGGAGAGGCACGAAGGCCAGTAGAATACAATACATGTGTGTAAATGAGAGGAAGTCAGTGAATGAGGATGCAGAAGCAGAGTTGGCAATGGTGGATGAGTCAATACTTGGATCACAGTACAGAGTAATGGGGATTGTGTGAAGAGAGGTGAAAAGAGAGTGCAGGCAGGGTGGAAATGGGTGGAGAAGAGGTCAGGAGTAATTTGCACAGATGGGTATCAGCAAGAGTGAAAGGAAGGTCTACAGGATGGCAGGAGACCAGCTATGTCATATGGGTTAGATGGTGGCACTGACCAGAAAGCAGGAGACTTGGAGCTGAGATGACAGAGCTAAAGATGCTGGGCGTGATTTGTATTGAGTGTGACAAGGATGGATAGGATTAGAAATGAGCATTAGAGGGTCAGCTCAAGTTGGACTGTTGGGAGACAAAGTCAGGAGAGGGGGAGATTGTGTTGGTTTGGACATGTGCAGAGGAGAGATGTTGGGTATATTGGAGAAGGATGTTAAGGACAGAGCTGCCAGGTAAGAGGAAAAGAGGAAGGCCTAAGAGAAGGTTTATGGATGTGGTGAGGAGGACATGCAGGATGGGTGTAACAGAACAAGATGCAGAGGACAGAAAGATATGGAAGATGATCCGCTGTGGCAATTTCTAACGGAGCAGCTGAAAGTAGAATAGTTGTAAGAAAAGGACAATTTGGAGATAAAAACATCTACATCTTCTAATCTTCATTAGAAAGTAGGACTTCATTTTGACTTGTGTTTATTTCATTCTTCCAGTTGCTTCTCTGTTGTTGCTTTTTGGACACTTTAAGTGTGTTCCCTTTACAACTGTTTTGTTATTACACCCTATGTACTTGTGGGAAGGAGCTTTCATTAGGCAGACACTTAAACCTGTTCACATTAGATCAGGGTGAGTGAAGGAAGCCAATAGCTGGGCTCCAATACAAAGCCTCTATTCTAGTTTAATTTTTAGGGAAATTAAATCCTGTCAGATATTTTATTTATTGACTGTCCCTTGTTACATAGTCAAGGCCTAGTTTAGCCCTGACATATCATTTTGCGTTTAGTACCAGCTATGTTATAATATTCAGATTCAGCAGATTAGCCCATAACCCTTTAAAAACAGAGGGAATGGTGGTGAGCTGTATGTCTTTCTATAAATTTTGAGGTGCTGTGGGAAGTTGTCAGTCATCTCTCATATTTGTTTAGTGGACCTTGAGAATGTTTATCCATTTATAACATGAGTATTGAGATGCAAGATTGTGGGTTCTTAAGGGCTATACTGTATTTATAGTGTATTTGGCATTGTTGTTATTAAGGTAATTCTGTATACAATATGCATAGGGCAATGTCGAGTATGTCTTTATTCAAAACAGGATAGCAAAAGGTTGTCAAGTTTAACCTCACCTCACTGTGATCCCCTACACGCCCTGAAATAGTCTGGACATCAAGTGGCTGATGACTGAAGTTGTTTAACAAATAAATACATAAATAGGGTAGAAAAGTAAGTAAATAAATGAATACAAAATAAATACACCCACACTTTGGTCTGAACACACTAGAATGAGTATAAAGAAAATTAAAAAGAACGAAACCTGTGACCTAAGGGTGTCACAACCCCAGTGAGGATTATACAGACATACTGCTGTTGGTATAAAGGAGCTCACGCAGTATTTCTTGACACAATTTGCTGAATAAATTTGTGGTTGTGTACTGGTGTTAGTGTGACAATCACTACAAATCTGTGCTTGTGGTTATTATTTGTTCTTAGGAATCGGCCTGGAAAGAAGTAGAGAAGTCATGAGACTGACCACCAGACAGGGTAGTTGTTTTAGCGCTGGAGTCATGGAAATGAGAGGTGATTTTCAGAAGACACTTCAGTCTACATATCTATTCATAGCAGTCATTAGCTGAGTTTGTTAGAACTGATATGTCAGATTATGGGTACAGGTTGTTGGAAATAAAGTGATTTCAAGGACTTTGCCTCCAGATTAGCGCAAGGAGCTTTAATGTTCTTAGAAACTAAGAGTAAAGCTGCTGTGGCCCTCTGTTGAGGTGCGAGGTATCCATTGAGTTGTAAAAGATATCCTTAAGCATATCTTTCATGGGAAGATACCAGAAACTATCTTTATGATGTCTATCTATGTTACTATTGCACCTTATTTTTTTCAGACCTGATAAGTAGTGTTCAAAGATAAATCATACAATTACAGGATTTAGACAGTACAAAATTTCTGTAAGCTGCAACAACAAGAAAAAAATATTATAATGTTATTAGCAGACCCCGACCATGTTAGGATATATGGTTGACAATGACTGACTGACTCAAACAATAAATACAGATACTAATGCTACATAATTAAATTATTTTGTTTGTTTGTATAAATAACATTTTCTTGTTTATCAAGGTTTTCTTATTGCCCTAAACATGGTTTCCCGGTCAGTTCTAATTTAAGGAAAAGTCTTATTACTTTCATATCATCTGACTTTCTCCATCCACTCATCACTTCCACTCTCCATCTGGTGCACCTGTTTAACCAATCATCCCCTTGCCTTTGCCTGTGTCTGCCTGCTTTACCTTAAATTGTTTCTTCTAGTGTAACACCTGTCACCTTCACTCCAAGTCTTATCTTCACTTGAATATGCTGTCAATAATGTGCATGAAGCAGCTGGCTTAGACAATACTGTTTATACATCTGCCTGTGGGGCGGTACGCTGACTTTTCTGAGTTCTCTGCAGGTCTTAACGGGAAATCCCACCAGGAGTCACATTTCCAGGAAGGACACCACCTCCGGGTTCCAGCCCCAAGAATGAGGTCACTCGGTTCCGCCTCAAGGGTGATGTCACTTCCAGTTCGGGCCCGCAGAGGACGACATCATTTCCTTCTCTATAAAGCTCACTGCCTTTTGCTTAGCAGGCAGTTCTGTTCCGACTCTGTTGTGTAAACAACTGTTTTGAAATGCCTCAAATTTCTATTGCAGCCGTGGAAACCGTGATTAAACGGTGGCTGCCTAAACCTTTCCACGCCTCTGTCTCCAGTTATTACAGGCGTAGTCGCAGATGGTGTCCTCAAGAACCCGACACGGGACTCTGGGCGAACCAGGTGGGTGAGTACTGGGCCGAGTTTCTGGGCAGGGAGTGCGCCTGGAGGGTCAGGATCGCCAGGCAGGCTCTGCTCCACGAGTACAACTGGGCTACCAACTATCTCGGGAGAAGGCAGAGGGACCACAGGGCGGGCTGGCTTGGGGAAAACACGAGTGGCTCATGCTCTTCATAGGGGAAAGTCGAGTTACCATCGACCAAGGTCCTGTTAACGATGGGCTGTCCCAGGCCGGCAGGTAAAGAATATACACTGGGAGTTTAACCTAACTAAAGGCTGTCAGAGCAGGTTGCACCTGGCAACAGGTGGGTGGAGTATACGGCTATTTGATTTGACCCCTTGCAAATAGTGCAGCAAGTGGCTCTGTTTTATGCTGCTGACAGCTATCACCCCAGGAATTTGCCCAGCCGGCCTGGGAGAATTCCATTCCTGGACGCAGCTGCCAGCTTCAGAACCCCAGGAGGCCGGCTGTGAAACCCGGGAGGGCAGACCAGCCGCTTGTGGACTACTCCGGGAGTTATGTCTCATAAAAGCAGTCCTTCACAAGAATCCAGAGCTCTGTTCGGCTGGCCGCTCTGGTCGGCGACCTGTCGGGAACAAGGCGGACCGACAATGGCGGTTGTTTGTGCCCTTTTAGCAAATTCTGCTTTGATAAATATACGGGAGAGCTTTATTATTAATGGACATATGGTAATACTGTTTGATTCGCAGTAACGTGTCTGTCGCGCCGCTTTGTTCTTACCGCAACAATGGATTAAGAAAAAGACCAGTCTAAAATGTATATTATGGAGATATCCGTCAGACAATAACGCCCGTGTTACGTATGTCTCGGAGGAACCCTTCGCGGCCATCAGCGGTACACCCGGATCCTCCGCCTGCATCCTCAAGGGACTGGTCTGGACAGTAAATCATGGGTAGTTTAGAAAGCATTCTCAAAAGCTTTTTGGCCTCAAGTATAGATGATAAAGACTCATCTCGCTGCTTCCACACCGCAGTAATCACGACAGGAGTGGGGCGGTAGGCCAAGAGAGTGACGAAGATTCCGGACCGGCCGCGGTTACTACGCCATCCACTAGCGCCTCCCGGCAGCGAGGAGGATTCTCCGCCTTTTGAGGTCAGACCGACCCGCCTCTGAGTTGCACTTTCAGTTTAGAGCGATCCGGCTCTTTTCTCAAGAGAGTAGTCAGTGGAACGGACAACTCTCTGAAGGTTACAAAGAATGCAGTGGTTCTCGCAACGGCCAACGACGATTTGCCCATGCCACAGGACCTCTACTTGTCATGGATAATGAATTATTGTATCGGGTTGTTGAACATGAGGGGAAGGTCCGAAGTTGTTGTTAGTCCCGCTGACCTACCGGTATGCAGGTTTCCAAGTAGTTAGCTCCACTCACCTTCTTGGAGGCCATCTCGGCCCGACAAACATTAGAGCGCATTAAGCCCGCTTTTTTTGGCCGGGATTACCGAGGAGGTTCGCCGGTATTTCCTGCCCGGAGTGTCAACTGCGGTACCCTAGGAAGGACCGTGTCTCTGATTCCCTTCCCTTATTGACGCTCCCTTTGACAGGATTGGGTGATATGGGGACCCTGAGCCTCAGCCCGAGGATATAAATATATACTCGCCCCTCGTGATTATGCAACCCGATTCCCTGAAGCCGTCGCATTGCGCCGGCTACCACTAAAAATATAAATGGAACTAGTAGGAGTTCACGGGTGGGTATTCCTAGAGAAGTCCTGACGACTCAAGGAACGCCTTTTCACCTCGGAAACGTTTCAAGGAGACTGCTGTTACTGAAAATAAAGCATTTAAAACCTCGTATCATCCTCAAACCGACAATAGTGGAGAGATTCAAATCCCTCAGTTACGTGAAGGTGGTCAAGGCGATGGGAGGAATTGGGACCAACCCTCCTTGTCCTCTTTTGCCACTGGAAGTCCTCGAAGCTCTACGTTCTTCCCTTGAATTACTATACGAAGACAGCCCGGGCTTATTAGATATTTTAAAAGAGGGAAGGAGGCCAGCCTCCACTAATATTTGAGTATATCGCCCAATTGGCGCTGATAGATTTGATGCAATAACATCTATAATTAAAAAGTCATATCGAGGAGGCACAATCAGCACAGGGCCCGCCTGTATGACTCCGGGACTACTCTCCGGGAGTTCCAAATCAAATCACATGGTATTGGTTCCTACTTCACACTCTCTAAACTGCTCGCACATTGGCTAGCCCTACGAAATTATGAGAGGAAGGGATTGTTCACTATTTGGTGAAACAGCCCAATCACGACCAGCTGAGCCGAATATATCATGTAAACCGTTGAAACCGTGGAAGGAGAGGGATCCCGACCCCTCCTCCGGACAGCCTCTTGCTCTCTCTTCATGGAAGTAAGTGCCCTTAATTTCAAGTAACAGCTATCTCCCAGACAGAGACAGGAGCTCAAGCAGTATCCGCTCGGGTCCCAGAGGTGGTAAGTGAACAGCCAGGTCGGGACTCTCTGATTGCGCACTTTACATATTGACTGATTCTGGGGTGATCGTCCGTGGAGCTTAATTCGCCAGACTTCGGAGGCAAAGAAAGTAGAAGTGAACTGGAAATCGCTTTCTAATGCTGGCACTAGAGTGATCGAGGAAAGTAGTAGTCCCTGGTCCCAGCCCCATCGTCTTTGATTGGTTAAGCCTGACGGGCAGTTGGAGGTTTTGCAATGACTTCCGCCGGCTCAACCAAGTTTCCGATTTGATGTTTATCCCATGCCCGCGCGGACTTAATTTCTCGAGACTGGGACCAGCCAAATTTTGACTACACTTTGACATGATAAAGGGTACCGCAGGTTCCTCAACGTAGTCCGTGAAGGAAAAACCGCTAGCACTTAGCGACACTGGCAGTATCGCGTCCTTCCATTCGGTTACACGGGCGCCCGCGACTTTTCAGCCTGGTGACGCGCCCGGCCCCATAACGGTTCTGTGTTGCTCATCTGGATGACGTTGTCATCTATTCCAGCACCTGCTACAGCAGGTCACAGCAGTACACGGACATTGGGAGAGGTCATTCGCATCAACCCCAAGAAATGTTACTCGGGCTGAGAGAAGCCAACATTTGGGCTAATGGGTCGGGCACTGTGGAGGCCACAGTGTTCCAAGTTGCAAGCCATAATGGCTCGGTTCTGTCTCAAGAACTAAGCGGGCAAGTCCAATCCTTTCGGTTTGGCCGGTATCATCAGCCGGTTTGCGCCTCAAGTTCGGGAAGAGCGGGCGCCTTGACCGACTTGGACAAAGAAAAGAGCTCCCACACGTGGTATGGTCTGATAAAGCGGAGCGTATTCAGTGACTTAAAAGGCTCTGACTTCAGCACTCATCTTAATCTCCCCTAACTTTCTCCCTTTGTCCTTCCAGACGGACGCCGGACACAGGCTTGGGAGCCGTGTTGAGCCAAAGCGCCGACGGGTGTTGAACACCCGCGAGTGTACCTGAGCCGGAAACTGTTGGACCGAGACCAGGTGCGGGCGAGAAGGAGGTTCTGCTATCAAATGGGCGACGCAGCTGCGTACTACTCTGGGTCGCTGTTCACTCTGGTGACGGATCATGCGCCTTAGTGGATGGTATCTTCACAGGGAGTCGAATCCGCGGGTCACGAGGTGGTTTTTGACCTGCGCAGTACAAATATACGCCTGCTCACCCACAGGGGTCCTCTTATGCCAACGCCGATGCCCTCCCGCCCACACCTCGGTGTAGGTCAGCCTGATCTCGACGGGTCTGGGCTGAGGGGGAGTCTTGTCACACACGTGCATGGGAAGCAGCTGAAGGGCTTAGACATACTGGTTTATACATCGCCCAGGGGGGGCGGGCACGCTGGACGCCTTTCTGAGTTCTCTGCAGGTCTTACCTGAAATCCAAGGCGAACCCAGGGGGAGTACCGGGCCGAGTGGGCAGGAGGCCCGGTCAGGAGGACGCGGAGCTCTGCCCACAGCATAACCGGGCTAACAACCCATCTCGTGGAGAAAGTGAGGACCCAAGGCGTGGGCTGGCCTCTGGGAACACACACAGTAGTCAGTATGCTTTCCTGGCAGGAAAGCCGAAGTCACCATGGGACCAAGGTCCCTGTTAATGATGGGTTATCCCAGGCCAGCAGGTAAAGAAATATTAAACTGGGAGTTTAACCCCAGTAAAGGGTTGTCAGAGCAGGCTATGGCTCTCTGGCAGCAGGTGGGCAGTGGCTACGCCATTTGAATTAAGCCCCTTACAAATAGTACAGCAAGTGGCCTGTTTTTTGCTGGTACAACACCTACCCCAGGACTTTGCCCAGCCGGCCTGGGGCGAATTTCATTCAATGGACGAGCTACTACAGCTCCTAAAAAACCAAGGCGGCTGTGAAACCTGGGAGGGCAGAACAGCTGCTTTGTGGACTACCCGGAGTTATGTCCCACTGAAGCAGTCCTCCACGCAATCCAGAGCCTGTTCCGGTCGCTGGGCCGCTTGGCTTATGCAATCCGTCGGGAACAAGGCGGACCGTAGGGGACAATGGCGGTTGTTTGTGTGCCTTAGCAATCTCTGGCTGATAAACATACGGAGAGCTTTATTATTAATGGACATAGGGTAACAGCGCTGTTTGATTCGCGCAGTAACGGTCTGTCGTTGTCGCCGCTTTTGTTCTACCGCAATAATGGATTAAGAAAAGACCAGTCTAAAATGTATACACGGAGATATCCGCCAGAGCACACCGCCGTGTTACGGTGTCTCGAGGAACCCTTCGGCGAAGCTATCAGAAGCGGTACACCCGATCCTCCGCTTCTAGAATCCTCGGGCGGACTGGTCTGACAGTAACTCAGGTAGTTTAGAAAGCATCCTCGAAAAGCTTTGGCCTCGTTATAGATGATAAAGACTATCTCAAGCTGCTTCCACACCGTAATCAGCCGACAGGAGTGAGGCGGTGGCCAAGAGAGTGACGAAGATACTCCCGGACCGCGCTGGCTACTACGCCATCTACTAGCGCCCGGCAGCGAGGGAGGATTCTCCGCCTGAGGTCAGACCGACCCGCCTCTGAGTTGCACTTTCAGTTTAGAGCGACCCGCTCTTTCAAGAGAGAACAGTGGAATGACGACTCTCTGAAGCACATACAAAGAATGCAGTGGTTCTTAACGCCAACGACGATTTGCCCATGCCACAGGGACCTCACTTTGTCATGGATAATGAATTATTGTATCGGGTTGTTGAACATGAGGGAAGGTCCGAAGTTGTTGTAGTCCCGGACTCTACTCGGCAGGTTTGGAGTTAGCCCACTCTACCTTCTTGGAGGCCATCTCGCCCGATAAAACATTAGAGCGATTAAGCTCGCATTTGGCCGGGATTACGAGGAGGTTCGCCTTTGCATTTCCTGCCCGGAGTGTCAACTGCGCAAATTCCTAGGAAGGACTGCTCTCTGATTCCCCTTCCCCTTATTGACGCTCCTTTGACAGGATTGGGTGGATATAGTAGGACCCTGAGCCCCCAGCCCGAGGATATAAATATATACTCGCCTCGTGGATTATGCAACCCGATTCCCTGAAGCGCCCATTGCGCCGCTACCACTAAAAATATTGCACGGAACTAGTAGGAGTCTTTCACGCTGGGCATTCCTAGAGAAGTCCTGACGGACTAAGGAACGCCTTTCACCGGAAACGCTCAAGGAGACTGCCAAGTTACTGAAAATAAAGCATTTGAAAACCTCGTGTATCATCCTCAAACCGATGGGCTAGTGGAGAGTTCAATCAAACTCTCAAGCAAATGTACGGGTGAAGTCATAAGGATGGAGGAATTGGGACCAACTCCTCCCTTGTCCTCTTTGCCACTGAAGTCCTCGAGTCCTCCACGGGTTCTTCCCTTGAATTACTATACGAAGACAGCCCCGGGCTTATTAGAATTTTAAAAGAGGGCTGGGAAGGGAGGCACAGCCTCCACTAACATTTTGGGAGTATACCCATTGCGCCGATAGATTTGATGTAATAAGACCTATACTAAAAGTCACATCGAGGAGGCACAATCAGCACAGGCCCGGCCTATGACCGCGGCACGACTCCCGGAGTTCCAACCGGGGATCGGCCAGCCATGTATTGGTTCCTACTTCACACTCTAAACTGCTCGCCCTTAGGGCTAGGCCCTCACGAATTAAGGAGAGGAGGGATTGGTCGACTATTTGGTGAAATCAGCCCAATCGCACCAGCTGAGCGAATATATCATGTAAACCTGCTGAAACCGGTGGAAGGAGAGGGATCCCGATCCTCCTCCGACAGCCCTGCTCTCTTCGGAAGTAAGTGCCCTTACTCGCGAACAGCTATCTCCCAGACAGAGACAGGAGCTCAAGCAGCTATCCGCCGGTCCCAGAGGTGGTAAGTGAACAACCAGGTCGGACCTCTCTGATTGGCGCATTTCATAGTGACTGACCTGGGTGATCGTCCTGAGCGACCCTACAGACTCCGGAGGCAAAGAAAGTAGAAGTGGAACTGGAAATCAAGCGAATGCTGGCACTAGGAGTGATCGAGGAAAGTAGTAGTCCCTGGTCCAGCCCCATCGTCTTGATTGCTAAGCCTGACGGCAGTTGGAGGTTTTGCAATGACTTCCGTCGGCTCAACCAAGTTTCCCGATTTGATGCTTATCCCATGCCTCGCGTGGACGCCCTCCTCGAGAGACTGGGACCAGCCAAATTCTTGACTACACTTGACATGACAAAGGGTACTGGCAGGTTCCTTTAACGGAGTCCGCAAGGAAAAACCGCTTAGCACTCCTAGCGGACACTGGCAGTATCGTGTCCTTCCATTGGTTACACGGGCGCCTGCATTTTCAGCGCCTGGTGGACAAAGTGCTCCGCCCCATAACTCGTCTCTGTGTTGCTTCATCTGATGACGTTGTCATCTATTCCAGCACCTGGAAGGAGCACATACAGCAGGTCACAGCAGATTACGGACATTGGGAGGAGGTGTTCGGATCAACCCCAAGAAATGTTACTGGGTTGAGGGAAGCCAAATATTTGGGCTACCTAGTGGCCGGGTACTGTGAGGCCACAGTGTTCCAAGTTGCAAGCATAATGGCTGGCCCCGTCCGCAAACCAAGCGGCAAGTCCAATCCTTTCTCGGTTTGGCCGGTACTACCCGGTTTGTGCCTCGCTTTCTCCGAGAGAGCGGCGCTTGACCGACTTGACAAAGAAAAGAGCTCCTAACACGGTGGTATGGTCTGATAAAGCGGGGCTGCATTCAGTGACTTAAAAGGGCTCTGACTTCAGCACCTATCTTAATCTCCCTAACTCTTCTCCCTTTGTCCTTCCAGACGGACGCCGACACAGGCTTGGGAGCCGTGTTGAGCCAAAGCGCCGACGGTGTTGAACACCGTATGTACCTGAGCCGGAAACTGTTGGACCGGGAGACCAGGTACGCGGCGGTGGAGAAGGAGGCTTGGCGATCAAATGGGCGTGACGCAGCTGCGTACTACCTCTTGGGTCGGTGTTCACTCTGGTGACGGATCATGCGCCTTTAAAGTGGATGGCCCTTCACAGGGAGTCGAATCATGGGTCACGAGGTGGTTTCTTGACCTGCAGGCAGTGTCAAACAGCTGCTCTCATCGACAGGGGTCCCTCATGCCAACGCCGATGCCCTCCCGGCCCACGACCTCTCGAGGTAGGGTCGCCGACCCACCCGGTCTGGGCTGAGGGGAGTCTTGTCACACGTGTGCATGGGAAGCAGCTTGAAGGGCTTAGACAATACTGTTTATACATCTGCCCAGGGGCGGGTACGCTTGACGCCTCTTCTGGAGTTCTCTGCAGGTCTTATCCGGAAGTCCCACCAGGAGTCGCTTAGGCTTCAGGAAGGACACACTCACCTGCTCCGGCCCCAAGAATGAGGTGGTCACTCGGTCCTGGCCCCAAGGGTGATGTCACTTCAGTTCGCCCAGAGGACGACATCATTTCGCCCCTGAGCTATAAGCTCACTGCCTTGCTTAGGCAGGCAGTTCTTGTTTTGACTCTGGTTGTGTAAACTGACTATGATGTCTCAAGTAATGCTTGCAGCCAGGAACCGACTAAACGGTGGTTGCCCCAAACCCTTTTCAATGCCTCAAGTCTCTACTTATTACAGAGGTCAGTACTGGCAGTCAATAACAAATATTTTTATTTCATTAAAAAACCACGAACAGTTTGCTAAAAGAAGACATATGACATGACTGAAGTGTTTAAATTATGAATTGAATTATACAGTGATTGAGACTGTTATTTTAAAATGAGTTCATCAAGAACAAGAGGACAGGAAAACTTATTAAGGGTAAATTTCTGCAAATATTAAGTAAGTTTTTCTTTACATGAGAACCACAGACACGGAATAAGCTTTCCAAACTAGACTTGCTGTTTAGAAACACTTAAGTGAATAAGACTTGTGAGCTTTGTTAGGCTGAATGATGGCCTGTTCTTATCTGGATTGTTCTGATGATCTAAAAGTGGAACGGGCAACTGCTGCACAGAGCAACTCCCCAGCAGCTTTTGTCTAACTGAACAAATGAATCATTTGGGTGGGAGAACTGGAAGAGCTGATGATCCAAGATGAAGAAAGTTCAAGAAACATAGATTATACAATTAATACATTCAGAAGCATGGTTACACCTCAATGGAAAGCTTGGTGTGGTCTATTTCATTGTGTTTCAGTGACGCCAGTGACAGATGCTGTCCAAAAGCTTGCTTTCTACTTAAACATACAATGTTACAGACCTCCGTGACCCGTGTTAGGATATAGTGGGTTGATGATGGATGGATTGATGTTACAGATATATCAACTTCAAGAGCTGTCATTTGTCTAAAAATGCAGCATGTACCATATAGTTTGGAGTAATAGTTTTTCTGGCCTTCACACAGAACTGAGATGTGCTATTTTGTTTTAAGTTGTGAAGACTATAACTGTTACTTATTGATTAAATTGCATTTGGCCCCTTTCGCCCATTATGAATTCAATGATTGTACAAGTATCAGAACTGCTGAACCTCATGTTTAAATTACTAACAAATGCTATCTGCTATTAAGCAAAATGCTGTCTCTATTAGCATTTCCAACAGAACTCACCGAGGTAGTCATGTTCTATAATGATTTACTGTATATATTAATTATTACGATAATACATTTTCTATAATTGAAGCAGATCAGTTGACTTGATGGTGTAGAGCTTAAAACTGCTGCCCATGGCTCCAAGAAACTGTATTTAAATCTGGAAATGTGATTGAGTGTACTGTGACATGGACTGGCATTCCATCGAAAGTTGGCTCCAGGCAATAGCTCATATTTAAATGGCAAGTTCTTTATTTTAGTAATTGTAGTAAAAACAATCGTATTTTATAGACCAATGTTCTATTTTGATATTATATCCAGTGGAACACATCAAGGGCCCATGTATAATGCCGCGTAGAATTCGACTATAACATGACGTAGCACAAAAATCGAAATGTGCTTATGCACAGAAAATTCCAGATGCAGGAATTTAGGTACTCAACTCCGCTCTCTTCCGCTCCATAAATCCGATCAGCACATGCACGTGCCTTTCTGTCCTGCCCGCTTCCTCCCAGAATTACGCCTCTTTGAATATGCAAATCAATATAAATAGACCTTAAGCTCAGCGTTCTGTGAAAAGGCAATGGCAAAAAGCAAGAGAGAAAATATAAGAGTTTCAGCGATACCAAGTGGCGGCAAAGAAAAACTACATATCAAAGTTGCTGGTGAAAAGGTGAGACGTAGCCCACCCAGAGTGTCATATGAAAGCTTATTAGGTACAGGAGAAAAAAAGGCACAGAGTAGGAAAAAGCACTAAATGTTAACTTCAATCTCGAAATATCCACTTTAATCACGTAGTTTATTTTGTCATCAAAGTAAAAAAATTTCATCTTAAAATCATTTAATTTACTAGTTTCTCAAATTCCATCGTAACTAAAGCAACATGTTAAATGCTTTGTTTTGTATTTGATCTTCAATGTGCTGTATGGGTGGAATCATTTAAGTGCTTCCCGTTCTTTCTCTTTCTCCAACAGGACACAGAATCCATTACATTCGGATACTACAGCTCTCTAAATAATTAAAATACTGAGATGTATACGGATATCATTTTCAGGGATGATTGAATGAAAGCATGTTATTAAGAACACGATGGGCAGTGATTGTTCATGTCTCATACATGATGTTGCGCGCCATGCGCGACCTTCTGAAATAATTTATTGTAGCAGTACTGTCTCTTTCAAACATACTAACCTTCATTTCTTGTCCTTACTTTTCTTTTCCCAAATACCCAATCGCCACACAATCAGCTCTGTAATAGATGTGAAGTCATCTTAAGCTTACAACCTATTTCTTCAAAACTTTTAAAGAACATTGAAACATCTTCATAGTATGTGTTTAATTATTCTATCCATCTATCCTTCCAGTGTCGCATCCAGTCTCAGCAAATATACAGCCAAAAGGGAGGAACAATACGTGAACATGCAAGTGCTAGTGCACTGTGTCCTCACATGTTTAATTATTAACAATATAGATTATTTAAATGAAGTTAAAATTTATCTGTATAATATAATCAACATATTTTGCTGGATTTCGCTTACAAATGATAACGCTCATATATGTAAATATGCGCTTTATAAAGTGGCGAGGTTGTGTAATATCATAACTTTAGTGCAAGAGTACAGTGGGTTAATTGTACTTATAAGTACAAACAGTTCTACAAGGAGCAATTGATTGAGTGTGTTTATAGTTCTTGGGATGAAACTGTTTCTGAACCGCGAGGTCCTGAGCAGGAAAGGTTTTAAAACGCTTTTTCAGTGGCTGAGACAGCGTGTCCTTAAAGCTGTATACCGATAATTCTCTTTCCGATCAGCTGCTGCTGTGATTCACACTCAGATACAGTGATATAAATACTCCGAGTGGTGCAGTGAGAGAAATATGGAAAAGATGATCCGCGTGGCAACTCCTAACGGAGGAGCTGAAAGAAGAAGAAGAAGAAGAAGAAGAAGAAGAAGAAGAAGTGAGAGTAACAACGCTTAAAGCAGTTATGGTATTTGGAATATTATGGCTATTCCTTGACCATTATATTGTTACAAGTTAATTACAATCAGATGCATTACACTAATAAACAATATGTGATTAGTTTCAGTGTATTTATAAATCAGGAAAATAAAGAGTAACCACACAGGAACAGTAGCACTGCTTTGACGCTGGGTGCCACCAGTCTGCAAAACCGAAAGGAGAACTCTGCGATTACAAGGTATGAGGTGCCGCGGAAAAGTGCGTGGCTTTACGCCAAGTGTAGGTTTTATACATCGTGATTTGAACGTGGAAAGTTCTTACTGCAACATTTTTGTGCATATGCACCGCTCATACATGAGGCCCCAGAGCTGCATTCGTCAGATGCACAAGAAATTTAGAATGTTAATTAAAGCAAAATGTAGTATGAAAATGATATGGGTTAATATGAACAAATATAATAAACAAGGGCAAAATTGATAAAATCAGCTGAAAATACCAAACAACAAAATCACAAGGAACGCTGTAGTTGATGTAATGCCACAACACTAAAGCACACTTAAGGTTGTATTTCTTTATTTATTCCCATGCCTTCTTTACTTATCTGAGAAATTTTCAAAAGACATAAACATGAGAAGTATTTTTAATTTATTTTTTGCAGTTACTAGATGTGCCACTGAATCTTTTTAGTAATAATAGTGACAAAGAAACTTAAGGAAAAGGCAATAGTTAGTGCTATTCTGCCCTGACAGATGAACAGGAGGCCGAGGTTAAGAGTAAGTGTAATCTTCAAGCAGGCAGAGGGTTAAAACCAGGACAGCAAAAATCAAAGTAAATGAACAAAATGATAAAAAACAAAGTTAAAAAATTCAAAGTTAAGAGATTAGAGTCTAAAAATGAAATAACAGAAAAAAAATCACATCTTCACTTGCCCACTTCCATCAGAGTTGGTGGGTTTTTTAAATTAGTTGAGACTGCCAAAGAAATTAACCTCCTCTTTTCTCCCTTTTTGTTCTATGAGATGAGTATTTAACTTTAATGCAAGGATAATTACCTCATCTATAGTAGCAGCTATTTCATGGATAACTATTTCACCCTTCAGTTACCAGCTAGGTCATTTCTAAATGCCAAGATCAGTGCTGGCGTGTTTTTCCAGCTGGAGTCACCTAAGCTGACTGGTGCTGAGAAATTCTTAGTGGTTATTGCCTACATTCTGACTGGTCAAAGACTGCTTAACGTTCTTTCATAAAATCATCTAAATTATTAAAACAGGAAGGATATGTGTCATAAAAATGCTCATTCCAAATATATATCAATCAAAAGTGAAAAAAATAGACATGTTTTTTTCTTTTTAGAAAAAATATGTGGTAAGCTGTTGGTTAAAACAAGCCTATATTGATTATAAAATACTGTACACCTAGTAGGACTCGTCAAAATGCTCAGGTTGTGGATCTGACATTCATGAAAATCAAAACTGAAGTGGCATGCAGACAGATTTGTTGTTATAGGCCAGTAAGGTTTCAAATTGTTGTTATAGACCATTAACTTGAAAAGCTAACTGCTGCACAGTGGCTAACAGTGCTTCCATTTTATGTTGGAGGGTATTTTGCTACGTTTGCAGCTACTTTATCTCACAAAAAAAGTTTTTTCAGGATCCTTAGTATTTTTTTCTCCCCAGATGGGAAAATCAGGCATTGTCCTAAGAATTTTCAAAAATGTAGGCAGAGGGTCAAAACTAAGAGAACAACAATCAAAGTTAATAAGCCTAAATAAGTTCCAAAAGTCGATTGAAAAATCAAAGGTACCAGTTCAGAAATTACAATTAAAAAAAAAAAGAAAAAATGCAGGATTATCAGATTATTTAAAAAAATCCAAAACTTGGAGGCAGACAGTAGTGTGTTGCTTTTATAGGCAGAAGGTGCTGATGCACAGCTTGGGACCCCTGGGATTACATCCCGTGACCACGGCCATGGCACGGCAAAACAGTCTGGCAGTGCCCAAATTAAAAAAAAATTTAAAAAATGAAGGTAGAACTTGATGCATTCAAAATGTGATGATTCAATAAAAGAAATATGTTTTCAGTAAGTGCAAAATTTAAACAGGCATAACTCTAAATGACCCTGGCACTAACTTGGAAAAAAACCTTAACAGAATGCTGCATTATAGAGACTGCCAGGGCTTGCTTTACTTACTCATTTATTAAGTGGTTAGTGTGAGTGTCTGCCTCACAACTAGCACCTAGTGTTCTCAAAAAAACACCATGATGTTGGAAAAACAATATTCAAAAGAAGGTGCATTAAGTGAAGTGAAGCATTAAAATAAATGCTAAATAAATCAAAGAAAAGAAATTATAATGGGAAAAATGTTACAGATTTTGCACACTATATTACAGAGAAATGACCACGGACCCATGAGACCATCCCTTCTGCATTACATTGCAGTACCACGACCATCCTGGATCTCAGGAAACAATGAGTGATCACCAACCAAACAAAATTAATACAATAAAAAATTCCTAAAAGACAAACAGTACAATGAGTTCAAGAGGATGTTAAACACAACACTTGAAACACCTCCTCTGCATACCCTGGGACCTTTTCATTTGAACTCTCATTCATATTTTAACTCTGGAAATATGTGTTGTTGGGGCATCTCTGTGTTTATGCTGCAAATTTGTTGCTTTATTCTGTTTAAATGTCGACGTTTTTAAATATTGAAAAACATTATCAAAACTTTTAGGACTGATTTCAAACATTTACATATACTGAACCCCTAAACAGAAACAAATAAAAATACTAATCATAACAAGATGTAGTACGCTCTAGGAAATATTATCTCTTTGAGGGATGAATATTCTTTCCAAAATACATAATTTCTGAAAAGCAGTGGTTTCACAAAGAAATCAATATAAAATACAGTGGAACCCCGGGTTACCTGAAGTAATTTCCCCCATAGGATTGTGTGTAAATACAATTAATCCGTTCCTGACCGTACGAACTGTATGTATATGAACTGTAATATACTACTCAAAAGAATTAAAGGAACACTTTTTAATCAGAGTATAGCATAAAGTCAATGAAACTTATGGGATATTAATCTGGTCAGTTAAGTAGCAGAGGGGGTTGTTAATCAGTTTCAGCTTCTGTGGTGTTAATGAAATTAACAACAGATGCACTAGAGGGGCAACAATGAGATGACCCCAAAACAGGAATGGTTTAACAGGTGGAGGCCACTGACATTTTCCTCCTCATCTTTTCTGACTGTTTCTTCACTAGTTTTGCATTTGGCTACAGTCAGTGTCATTACTGGTAGCATGAGGCGATACCTGGACCCTACAGAGGTTGCACAGGTAGTCCAACTTCTCCAGGATGGCACATCAATACGTGTCATTGCTAGAAGGTTTTCTGTGTCTCCCTGCACAGTCTCAAGGGCATGGAGGAGATTCTAGGAGACAAGCAGTTACTCTAGGAGAGCTGGAGAGGGCCATAGAAGGTCCATAACCCATCAGCAGGACCAGTATCTGCTCCTTTGGGCAAGTAGGAACAGGATGAGCACTGCCAGAGCGTACAAAATGACCTCCAGCAGGCCACTGGTGTGAATGTCTCTGACCAAACAATCAGAAACAGACTTTATGAGGGTTGCCTGAGGCCCAAATGTCTACTGCGCCCTGTGCTCACTGCACAGCACCGGAAAGCCCAATTGGCATTTGCCATAGAATACCAGAATTGGCAGGGCCACCACTGGCGTCCTGTGCTTTTCACAGATGAGAGCAGGTTCACCCTGAGTATATGGAAAGACGTGAAAGGGTCAGGAGAAGCCGTGGAGAATATTATGCTGCCTGTAACATCGCTTAGCATGACTGGTTTGGTGGTGGGTCAGTGATGATCTTGGAGGCATATCCATGGAGCGACTCACAGACCTCTACAGGCTAGACAATGACATCTTGACTGCCATTAGGTATCAGGATGAAATCCTTGGACCCATTGTCAGACCCTACGCTGGTGCAGTAGGTCCTGGTTTCCTCCTATGCACGACAATGCCTGGCCTCATGTGGCAAGAGTATGCAGGCAGTACCTGGAGGATGAAGGAATTGAAACAGTTGAATGGCCTTCACGATCCCCTGACTTAAACCCAATAGAACATCTGTGGGACATGTTTCAGTCCATTTGGCCGCCAGGTTGCTCCTCAGACTGTACAACAGCTCAGGGATGTCCACATACAGATCTGGGAGGAAATGCCACAAGACACCATCCGCGTCTCCATTAGGAGCATGCCCCGACGCTGTCAAGCATGCATACACGCTCGTAGGGCCACACAAGATACTGAAAAGCATTTTGAGTAGCAGAAATTAAGTTTTTGAAAAAAATGGACTAGCCTGCCACATCTTCATTTCACTCTGATTTTAGGGTGTCTACACAATTGAGCCCTCTGTAGGCAGAAAACATTTATTTCCATTAAAAGACTTGGCATCCTTTTGTTTCTAAGACATTGCCCTGTCGTTATTTGTATAGATATCCAACTTCATATTGAGATCTGATGTATCTAATGTGTTTCTTTAAAGTGTTCCTTTAATTTTTGTGAGCAGTGTATATTTTCTTTAAAGAATTTTAAGCACAAAAATAGTTAATTATACCATAGAATGCACAGTGTAATATTAAACTAAATGTAAAAACATTGAATAACACTGGGACAAACGCCCAGGCTCCCTGCTCAGCTGCTCACTCAGCAGCTCGCTCGCCTTAGCTGCACCTCTCTCTCTCTCTGCACCGGCTTCTCCTCCTGCTTCCTGCCTTCTCCTGCAACCTCCTGTTCTTTCCTGTTCTCTCTTTTCCCTTTAGCCGACTCGCACTTCTATTTATGAAGAGCGTGGTAGTCGGGCAATCAGCAGTTCCTGGAACAATTACAGATACGGACTGCTTCTCGCCTGTGCACTTAGGTGAAAAATGCCCACATCATGAACTCCTCAGGAACCGTTTTGGCCACACACCACGACGCCCCCTCGCTAAGCGCAAGTGCAGTGATTATTTATTAAAACTTGTCTTTTTGACGGGAGCTGTGGACACGCTATACCACAGGAGGAAGCTGGGTTGAGAGGAGGTAACAGTTTTGAGGAGAGTCCTCTCGCGGATGCACCGAGAACAATGTACAGTACAGGAGAGACTGAATACATGCGAAATCATCATGCATAGAACCGGAAGGAAACTGGCTTGTTCGGACCCAGTGTGTGGTTGTGAACAGATGCAAAGTTTGCCAAACTTTTGGTCATAACATGATTTGAACGCGTTTGAGATGTTCGTGAACCAAGGTTCCACTGTATCTGTTGCTGCATGCCGGCTGCCACTTTGCCAAAATGAGCGGCAGGCTTGCTGCCAGGCTGTCTTCGCCATGGTCGAGTGCATTGCAATCTGGTTTCTTCCTCTTATTGTTAAGTGGCAGTCCTCCTGGCGAACATTGCTGTAGGCGTTAGCTACATGAACCTGATCAGCACCATGATTAGCTGGGGACCAGTCAGCTGAAGCTGGAACCTCACATTCATTTTCGATCACTTGTATCAGAATCGAGTCCGCAAGTCATAGTCCCAGTTCAGAGATAATAGGCAAAATGTCGTCCATGGGTATTTTGATTTACGATTTGCTTTGATCTCTTGCCATTATGTCAGTGCCACTTTGCCTTTGTCTGTGACTTACTACTTGGAAATGTCGGTCAAACCAATAAAGCTAACTATCCTTCTAGCAATGAAAGTCCAACAAAACATAACGGTTGGTTTTGTGCAGTTTACAGTTGATTACCATTGTCAACCCTCCTTTTGACAAAAGTCAACATCAGCCCTGAAAGAGTTATACTGTAAACAGACCCAGAAATGTCTAAGATAAAGGTCTTATGTAATTCTAGAAAACCTGATGTCTGGACATGCATGTAATTAGAAAGAATATTGTCTGGATAAGCACAGAGCATAGCAAGAGCCAAACATAAGACATACTATTGTTAGTGTAAGTAAACCAATAAAACATTACTGTTAAATTTTCTTAAAAAGTTCATTCCTTCATAGATTTTGATAATTGAAAAAAGTCAGGAACTGGACAAAACCTTAAACAGAACATTTTTGATCCTGGTTAATATATATTATACAGTATATATATATATATATATATATATATATATATATATACTATAGGGGTCCCCCCACTGGCTTTGCTCATCAGCCACTTCGCGTCTCTGCCAATCACGTTGTGAAGAGGGGGGCTGAACGCACCCCAAGGAGACATGGTCGCTGCTCCGAAACCTCCTTTGAAGCGATACAGTGGGAAACAAATACAGTTAATTTTACCTTCTCTCTGCTTGATCAGGTGCTGCTGTCATGCCGCATGATCTGCATCTCGCACGGCGCTTCAAACATTTAAAAGCCTGTACACCAGCTGTTGTACTCTTTGTTTTTTATTTCTAGCCCCACGCATGGTTAAATCTCTTGGCACAAATTCTCATCTCGCGGTATGTGAGCGTGACGATGCCAGTCCCTTCCAGACTCCCTGTTCCCACATGGGAGTCTGTTGAACCAAACAGTCGACAGTTATGACCAAGATGAATTGACAAATGAAGACAAATCTCATTGAATCCAGAGGTTGGTGGAAAGTCCCCGAGTGCTTTTATTAAAAACAGTCAAAAGTAAAACCAAAAGTGTCCATGCTGCAGTGTTCTCAACAAAAAAAAACAGTGCACAAATAAACCATAAAACCAGTGAAATGTGGGGATAAAATCCATAATAAATACATCCACTAAAATAGAGGTTAGAAATGCAGTCTCGCTCTTCACACAATCTCAGCCCACCTCTTTCTGTCTCCCCGGCTCACCCATCCCTCGAGGAGCCGGCAGAAACTCAGCAGACACAAACTTCTTTCAGCCGAACCCCATCTTGGCTGCCTCCACATTGCACAGCCAGACTGTTCAAGGTCAGCTCACCTCCTATACTCGGTCGCCCCTCTGAACCATTGGGAGGTTTTCAGTCCTATTTGCCCCACTCTAGTCAATTATTCAGTGGGGTGAACCACCCCCTAGAGTGCCACAGCCTGCGCTCCCTCAAGCATCCCCAGCTTGTGCTGCCTTCTCCACCCAGATGTCTGGATCGTCTGCCCTTCACTGCCTTTCACGTTTTTTTTACCTCGGTCTTCTCTCCCATTCTATCATGTCTCTTTTTCCCTCCTCTCCCCTTGTGCCGGCCTGTACATATATGTCTCCATGGACGCAGCGCCTTAATCACATGCCGCAGGAAGCCGTTGAAGCAATTGAGAACTCATCCTGATTATCTCAACTCCCCATGGTCGTGCAATCATGCCCACAGAGACAGACACGGCTAACTGGATTTAAAAAACTGGCCATATTTTTTTTGAAGCTGCGAACCTGCTATACCACAGTGAGTTCTTGATATTCTTTAGTTTTTAATTTAAAAACAGAATAAGAATCTGGAAATCTAACAACATTACATTAAAGTTCGATAAATGCTGAAAAGAATGATACCAAACATATATACTGTACGTAGGTTTTAAAATAAGCCCGATTTAAAGTGTGACAAAAAAGATGAAAAACATCACCATTGCACTTTTAGGATTATGATTTTATATATATATATAGCAAGCCTGTTGAAGAGCCTCAAGCAAGAAGACTTCCAGAACTTTCAATCAATGGAGGATACGGTGGAGCGTGTAGAGATCGGAGGGGAGTATATAGAAGGTGACAATGTTTAGAATGCTGAAATTCATCAATAAATAATTTTTTACCAATCTGGTTATTTTTTTGTCTCACCTTGTGTGTGTATATGTACAGGTAGTCCCCAGGTTATGGACATCCGACCTATGACATACACGGCCGCAGCTGCGACGATGCCTCAGTAACTGCACTCGCATCTTCGGTCTGGGGATGCTGCCACGGTGGCTGGACGGAGGTTGAGGGCGATTTCGCTGCTTGCTCAGTGTAGTGTCCTCGAGCGATCCCGCCACAGTTTCACTGCCTGCCCACCACACACGGCTGCCCCATTCTTTCTTGGTGAGCGTTGTAATGCTGCAAGCGGTGACCCGATTGTGGCTGAACAGAGGCCATTGAGGGTGAACGGGGTGGCGGTGGGTTGCATTGTAGTGTGCATCAGATGGCTGCCTATTGAATGGGGGCAATTCACTACCCGCCTTTGGCCGCACTCATGTTCGTTCTCTTGGGCTAACGCTGCAGGCAGCATACTGTAGTGGAGGTGACTCTGGTGAGCTGGTGGGCTGGTGATGAACTGCCCGTCGATGCCCCCATTCATTCTCATAGCAAGCCTGCTTGTACTGTTACGTACATAGCAGGAAGTTGTCTCTTGTCAGTACATCAGACGGTTGACGACGGTGCCTTCCTGCTGTGATTGCATGTACAGTACTGTGCAGAAGAGCTCATCTTAACCTTTTGTCTTCACCCTTCAACAATGTCTCTGAAACAAAAATCTGATGCAAGTGCTGGTAATAGAGTAAAGAAGAGAAAAACCATCACCATTGAAAATAAAGTAGAAATAATAAAAAGGTCAGAGAGAGGTGAAACTCCATCATTCATTGGCAGAGCACTTGGTTACAGTCAGTCAACAATAGCATTTGTTAAATTTATGTACCTGTTCCAACTTACATACAAATTCAACTTAGTACAAACCTACAGTCCCTATCTCGACGTAACCGGGACTGCCTGTATATTAGACGCTCTTAAACTGTCCAATATTTCAAATGTGACTAATTTCACATTTACTGTAAGTACTTATTGTATGTGGACATAGCACTGTTCATCATGTTGCACTCAGGTCTTTACTAGCTGTACATCCATGTATGACATGTAATGACCAATGATATCAGTTCAGTTATGACTGAACATACAGGCTGTCACACACACCTTAATGCTTTGTCTTGGTATTACAAGGTACCACCAAGATAATTTGATTTAGTCTTGTATGACCTATACAAAATGGGTTCAAGTAAAAATACAGTCCCTTGGTCAAAGAATGAACAGCACAGCATCTACATTAAAAACATTATTAAATAATTTTTTGTAAATTAGGTGTAGATCAATTGTCAGTAGCAGCATCAGTAATATTCAGTGCCTTTACATGCATATACAAAACCAGAATACGGTGAGTAACCTGGTTCAGTCAGAAAGTTGGTGTCTTAAAAAATTCTGTTTACATGTGGAAGTATTCATCTGAAGGTCTCCTTTGGCAAAATGCTCTGATGTCATTAAATTACGACAAAACGTTAAACATCATTGTCGCCCACCGTGAATCCAAATAAGCATAATGCCTGTGACAATTTTCTTGTGTTTTACAAATATGATTTGTCCATCATGTGCTATGAAGTAAATAGCATCCATCGGTTTTTACATCTTCAACCTGAGCAACTGTTGATTCATGTAGAAGCTGGCACAGTGTCACCCGATCACCTCTTTCAACAATGCATAGAAACGTTGGATTAACTAACTGATACTTTATTTATGGTTTCTACAGATTGCATGAGGACACCTTCTGCTTGGCTGAATTGGCATTAATCAT